>NW_026000261.1:13562502-13579925 GCF_001458135.2 Marmota marmota marmota
AGAGACAGTCCCTGTAGTACGCTCTTTTAAGGTCTTCAGGGAATAGTCTGAGGAGGGCTTTTTATTGCAGTAAATGGCCAGGCCCTGAGCAACTTAGTGAGACACTGTCTCAAAATAAAACATAAGGGCTGGAGCTGTGGCAAAGCAATAACGCATTTGCCTGGCATGTGTGAAGCACTGGATTCTATTCTCAGCACTGCATTAAATAAATACAATAAAGGTCTACCAACAACTAAAATAAATAAATAAATAAATAAATAAATAAATAAAACATAAAAAGGGAGCGAGGGATGTGTCTCAGTGGTTTAGCATCCCAGAGCTCAATCCCTGGTACAAAAAATAAAAAAAGTCCCAGATAAATCAATGGGAAAAATATTTAGTCCAAAATTAAAAATGCAGTCAGTAATTATTAATAAAAACTAAGTAAAGCCTAAACTAGTATAATGAACATTTCACATTTAGATGTAATTCTCTAAATACAAAGTATCATAGTGGCGATAAATCTTAACAGTTTAATGATTAAAATTCTGCTATTAATTGTTCATATAATTAAAATAATAAGCAACAGAATTTGCAACCATGAAGGACTATTCTACCTTAAAATAAAAAATTAAGTCAAAATTTTTAAGCAGAAATGTTTAGGACATGTATTTCTATAATTATTATATGACACAAAGGGTACTGTATAAACCCAGTATATTTTTATATTGCTTTTTTTAATTTTTTTAACTCCATTTTTTTTCAGGGTACCTGTAGTTCTGACCTTTCAGTCTATAAAAACCAACAATAGACATTTTCCTCTTTATTAAAAGATTGATTTCCAGAAACTTGAAAGTATAAGAAGGAAAAACTGTAATTCAGTGAGAAAAATATCCATTCCTCTGACATACATTGTCTGTCAGACAACACAGAACATTTTATCTTGGTATTGAAAAGTAAGTAGGTCAACACTGTTTCTAAGCTGTAAACAAAATTAAGTGATAACATACACTTCTTGGATACATTGATGGGCCTGAGCAGGCAGCATGCAATGTGAAAGACTCTAAAACATCACAAAGAAACCCTTTGGGGCTTGAAATTGAGCTGGTTTATTTTGTCCCTCAATACATAACAAAGAAAGACCCACTGCTTTTTCCTCTATGAATCATTGATGGAAAACTATGAATTTGTACAATAAGTAATCCAAAACACTCATGGGCAAAACTGTTCAGAATCAAATATTTGTGACTTAGGATTCATTTGAAAATAACTATGTTCTCAAAATCACTCCAATAATGTCCTTTCCTAAAAACAAGTTTAAGCATGAGAGAAAGAAATATATGACTAGAAAAAAATAAAACAGGAGAATATACCTTTTCATAGAAAATAAATATCAGACATAGGAACTTTGAAATTAGCTCTCTGTCTCTCTCCCTCTCTCTGTATAAATTTGTGTGCGTGCATACACACAAACACACACACACACAACTATATTTCACTTTTACAATGCACATTTTAAAACTTTATTGCTTTTCTTTTTGTTTTTTTTTTCTTTCCATTTTTTTTTTGTTTTGCTGTTTTTAAAAGTGGTACAGCTATTTATTGAACAGCAGAGCCAGAACACAAACTCTACTCCCGAAGTTGAATTTCAGCTCTGCCTACAATATTTCAGTGTATGTATTCTAATCATACCAGACTTGAAGTACTTTCCTTGTGTCTTCCATTCATTCCATTGATCTCATCTTATCAAGAAAGCCTCAACAATTTCTCAAATGAAAGTGGGCCCAAGGAAAAAATGGGAATAAGAAAGGAATATAATAGGCCAATAGAATAGAAGGGGGAATCAAGCATAATAGACTCAATAAATACTATATGGTATTTATCCAAAGTAACTTAAATTGGCATACTATAGTGCTACATGTATCCCAATGTTTATAGGAACACAATTCACTATAGCCAAGTCATGTACTCAAACGAGGTGTCCATCAACAGGTGAATGATTAAGTAAAATATGGTGTATATACATGATGGAGTTTCACTCATCCCTAAAGAAAAATGAAATTATGGCATTTGCTCATAAACAACTGGAACTAGAGAACATTATGCAAAGTGAAATAAGCCAGACTCAGAAAGTCAAGGGTTAAATGTTTTCTCTCATATGCAGAAGCTGAAAAAGAGATAAAGGATTAATAAAAGGGAATCACATGAAAAAGGAAGAGAGATAAACAATATAAAGGAAGATGATCAAGCAGAAGGGAGGAGAACAGGACATAGGGAAGTATTGAGGAAAAAACGGGATGTTTTTGTACAAATATAACATGTTGAATCCTATTCAATGTTCATGTACAAATATACCATAAAATCCTACACACACACACACACACACACACACACACATTACTAATTAAAATAATAATAGAAGGAAATCAGTAGAGTAAGTGGATTGGGGGAGAGAAAAAGAAGGTACTGGGGAAGGAGACTGAGCAAATCATGTTATGATCATGTAGAAAATGACATAATAAATCCCACTATTATATATAATTATAATGCACCAATAAAAATGAAATAAAAATAAAGATTATAAAGATCATGCTTCCCTAAAATGTGTATAAATCTCTTGCTACATATGTTGGATTGTATGATACATGATCTTCTCAGAATACACCACTCTTGACCAACATTGAGGAGTAAAACAAGTCAATTACTCAACATGACTAAGAGACACCATGATGAAACTATTAAAATTCAGTAGTTGGGATCATTCAAATATATATTTCCTTGATGTACCAGGCACATTGCTCCCTTTCTGAGTAATGTGCCTCTGCTCTTAAATAAACTTGAGGTTGCATGAGATTTCAAAGTAAACAAATGGGCAACTCGTAGGGTAGTACTGAGCATTAAAGTTGATGAGCTTCTGGAGTAGCACTTTATCACCTTCATCTCTCTTTAGAAAATCCCACAAACGGCCCTTGTCCATGTACTCAGTGATGATGTAAATGGGCTCTTTCTTAGTAACCAAGGTATAGAGCGTCACCAGCTTGTCATGCTGAAGGGTCTTCATGAGGTTTTCTTCTTCAAGGAATACTTGCACAAACTTGTTGCTGGGCTTCAGAGTCTTCAAGGACACTTTGGCACTTTTCTTATATGAACCCTAACAAATTTATCAAACTGTCCAGCAGCTGGCAGTAGAGCTCCAAGGTGACTTGAGTTCAAAGTTGGAGGCACAACCAGACAGCCCAGCAGAGTGAGGGGCTGCAACCAGAGAACGCAGGATGCTTGGTCAAGGAGTTACATTTCTGGGGCAACAGCTCCTCTGCCTGCAGTGGGCCAAGAAACACCACCATCAGAGAGAAGCAGCATGGGACAGCATGGAGGGGGAGGAATTGGCTGTTGCTGGTGTGGGCCAGGAGGTCCCCTAAGAACTTTATTTCTAAAGCTATTCCTGAAACCTTTCCAAAAGTTTGAGAGGACCACAAACTTCTCAATTACTTTTAAGAGACCAATAAAACCCGAAAATTTAATGCCCTTTGATGAAGTAACTCCACATTACCCTTCTTGGCCCCTGGTAAATTCCATTCTGCTCTTTTATTCCATGAATTTGAGTATTTTAGTTATAGCTTGTAAGTGAAATCATGCATTATTTATCTTTCTGTGACTGTCTTATATTGCTTAGCATAATCTCTTCCAAGTTCATCCATGTTGTCACAAGGCCAAATTTCACCATTTGTTAATGCAAAATTATATTCCATTGTATTGGATGTATATGCCATGTTTTCTTTGTCCATTCATTAATGGGCATTTAAATTGTTTCCTCATTTTACCTACTATGATTAATCCTGCAATAAACACAGAAATGCTAGTAGCTCTTCAAGATCCTGATTTTGATTTTATTGGAAAAATTCTCAGACATGAGGTTGCTGTGTCTTTTGACAGTTCATTTCAATTTTTTTTTAGAGGGATCTACATACTGTTTTCTAAAACAGCTGGACTACTTAGTCTTTCAGTTGACAATGAGAAAGAGTTTCAATTTGCTCTAGGTGACTTTGTTTTTTATAGTGCTGGAGATAGAACCCAGGGCTTTGGAATTGCTAAGCAAGCACTCAACCAATAAGCCCTCCCAGATTTTGATTTCTTGTAGCCTGAACAATTTTTTTTTATAACAACTACCCTTAAAGGTGTGAAGTGAGATTACATTAAGTTTTCATTTGCATCACTTGATATCTAGTGAAATTTAACATTTATTTATACTAACCAGTTTTATGCATTCTGTGGAGAAATGTATATTCAAACCTTTTTGACCACATTTAAAATCAGCATATTCATTTATTTGGTTTTTGTTACTGATTTTTGTGAGTTCCTGGTTTACTTTGAATCTTAGCTTCTTGTCATATATATGATTTTCTTGTATTTTTCCCTCATATATAGGCTGTATTCAGTTTGTTTTTTCTTTGGCTATACAAAATCATTTAATTTTGATGTAGTCCAACTTGTTTATTTTTGGTTATGGTACAATCCAAAAATATACTTCCCAAAACCAATGTCAGTATGTTTTTGCTCATGCTTTGTTCTAGAAATTTTATGATTTCAGATTTTTGTTTTCTTTTTTCTATTTTCCAATGCTGCATAATAACTATACATAATAATGGAGCTCATTGCGACATATTCATACATACACAGAGAATAATTTGCTCTAATTTATCCCCACTACCTCTCTTTTCCTTCTCCTCCTCCCTCCCCATCCCTGTGTTCTTGTCTTTTGATCTATCCTTCTATTTTTGTGGGATATTTTGGGGTTTTTTTGTTGTTGTTGTTGCTCTTTTTCCCCTAAAGCTTCCACATATAAGAGAAAATTGAGTGTAATTTATTTCATTGAACATTAAGTTCCCCAGTTCCATAAATTTTAAGTCTTTCATCAACTTTTTGTTGACATAATTGTGTGGTGTAATGTTTTAATTTAATTTATGCCTATATGTATATCCAATTTTCCTTCACAATTTATTTATGATACTACCAACTCTCATTGAGTGTTCTTGGCATTTTTAAAAATTTGTTGGCTACATATGAATAAGTTTATTTCTGGGGTATTCTATTCTGTTCCATAGTTTGTTGTCCACTTTTATCCATGTCATACTGTTTTCATTACTATAATTTTGAAATATAATTGAAATCAAGATTTATGATGCCTGAAACAATTTTATGTCTTTCAAAATCACTTTGACTATTTAGGATCTTTTGTGATTGCAAACAAATTTTAGAATTATTTTACATTTTTTTGAAATGTGCCTTTAAAAGTTTATTAGGAATCACATTGATTCTATGAATCAATTTGAGCAGTATAAACATTTTAACAATATTAAGTCTTTCAATGCATGAGGTATTATTTCAGTTACTTAGGTATTCAATTTCTTTCATCAACATTTTATAGGTTTTTATAGTTCTTTCATCTTCTTTTAAAATGTATTAATAATTATTACTGGGGGCTGGGATTGTGGCTCAGTGGTAGAGTGCTTGCCTATCATGGGCGGGACCTGGGTTCGATCATCAGCACCACATAAAAAAAATAAAGGCATTGTGTTGTGTCCATCTACACCTAAAGAATAAATGTTTAAAAAAATAAGTATTACTTTTGATGATATAAGTTAGCTTGTTTTCTTGATTTGAGATAATGATTTGAGATAAATCATTTTTACTGTAAAAACTGCAATTGATTTTATAGGATGATTTTATATCTTCAACTCTAATGAATTCATTTACTTGTTTTAACTGTATGTTTTGTGTATGTGTGTGTATTCATGCATGGGTGTGGATACTAGAATTTTCTATCTGTAGTATCATGTCATCCGGAAATAATGATAAGTTCACTTCCTTTGTTTTGTAATTTGTTCTGCAGTACTATCTTTAATAGAAGTGGCAATAGTGGTCACCCTTGATTTCTCCTGAATCTCGGAGAAAAACTTTCAGTTTTTCCCATTGTTTATGATAAGGACTAGTCACAAATGGTCTTTATTATATGGACATGTCCTTCTCTATCTAAATTGTAAAGAGGTATTTCTTTCTTTGTTTATTTCTTTTTGAATGGTACTGTAGACTGAACCCAGTAGCACAATACCACTAAGCTACAATCACCTATCCCCTCCCCATTTTTTGAGACAGAGTCTCACAAAGTTGCCCAGACTGTCCTAAAGCTTATGATACTTCTACCTCAGCCTTTCACGAAGCAAAGTTTACAGGAATATGCTCATGACCAGGCTTTTGACAGTTTTAATCAAGAAAGGATGTTGAACTTTGTTAAATTATTTTTCTCCATATATTGAGATAATCATATACATATTCTTTTCTTTTTATTTTACAATACCTTTATTTTGTGTATTTAGTTGTTTTATTTCTTTTTATTTTAATGTGGTGCTGGGGATTGAACCCAGTGCTTCATGTGCACTCTACAAGAGCTCTACCACGGAACCAAAACCCCAACCCAAAATTTTTCTATATGTGGTGCTTCACACTGATTGATTTGAATATGTTACACCAACACTTGCATATCCCACTGTTTCATAGCATATAATATTTTGATGTGTTGTTCAATGAGTTTAGTATTTTATTGAGGATTTTTGTATCTATAGTCATTACACATATTTTTTTCTCTGGTATCAGGATTATGTTGGCCTTATACAATGATTTTGAGAATATTCCCTCTAATTTTTTTGAACAGACTAAGAAGGATTGCTTACTAATTAGCAGCCTCTCATGTCATTTTTTTATTTTGTTTTTTTTTTATTTGTAGATGGACACAATATCTTTATTTTATTTATTTATTTACTTTTTATGTGCTGCTGCGGATCAAACCCAGTGCTTCATGCATGCGAGGCAAGCACTCAACCACTGAGCCACAACCCAGCTTTAATTTCATCTTAAGTACTCCCTTTATCTTTTCTTTTAAGATAAGTTAAATGCTATCAAACTCCTTCAGCTTTAATTTGTCTAGGAAAGCCACTCCTGGCTGCAAGGTTTTCACTGTAGTATACATTGAGTTTTTCAGATGCCCTTGGATGCCCTTGTGTATTTTATGCTCCTATGTTAGCTTTTAAATTTTTCTTTTTCTTTGATTTTTGAGAGTTTGAATATAATGTGCCCTGGTAAAGTCGTCTGTGGGCCAAAACTGGAGACCTTTGAGTTTTATATACATGGATGTCTATGCCTTTAGTAGTTTGGAAAAGTTTACAGCCATGATTTATTAAAATGAAATTCCTGTCACTTTCTCTCTCTTCTATCATTGCTATTATGTAGGAGTTAGCTCTTTTGATAATGTTCCAAAAATCCTGTAGACTTTCTTCATTCATTTTCACTCTTTTTTCCTTTTTTCTCTTAGCTCAGTATTATTTCAAATGTTCTGCCTTTGAACTTGCTTATCCTTTCTTCTACTTTATTTAGCCTGCTATGGAAGTTCCAAATTGCACTTTTTAACTTCAGTTGTTGTGTTCTTCAGCTCTAATATTTCTGTGATTTTTTCATGCATGCTTTCTTTTTCACCTGTTCATTGTATTTTTGTATTTTTTCTGATTTCTTTAAGTTATTTATTCTTAACTTACATTGCAAATCACTGAAATTTTTGAAAACAATTACTTGGATTTCTTTGTCTGGAAGTTCCTGTATCTATAGTTCTTTGGGATTTGTTACTGGCAGTTTTACTGTGTTTCTTTGGTGGTGTCATGTTGTTCTGACATTTAGTGACTGTTGAGACCTTGTAAAAGTGTAGTCACATTTGAAGCAGTTGCTTCTTCCAGACTTCATGGATTGGCTTTAATAAAGAAATAACTTCACTGCCAGTGAGAGAGAACATGCAAAGTTATATTGAGTCAGTCAATCCAGTGGCTCAGGTCATCAGGTATGGAAGAGTTGTAGCTTCCAGTCCCAGAAGTCATGAGTCTCCCATTGGCCTGTGTGGTTGAGTTCACAATGTTGACAACATGCTCCTTGGTGACAAGAGATATGAAAAGTTAAGGCTGAGAAAGTCGCTGGGAACCTCAGCTCCAGATCTCTTTGTAGTGGCAATGTTATGTGCCAGACTATATGGGCCATGACCAAAAAACTCCATGTTACCTTAAGACTCCATATCATCTGGGAAATGCCTCTTCCATGGGAAATTCCCCTGCTCTTTACCTATCATCAGTTGCTTAGCATGTCATATATGGCAACATAAAATGGCACTTCTTATAAAATATAAAATTTTTGTCTCTGGTTCCCATTTTTTCTTGGGCAATGTACTCTAACTGCATAGAATGCTAGTGTTTGTTTAAGCGAAAGTAATCATTCTTTAAATTATACTCAACTAGTGTCATTTTGACCGAATTCCCTTCTGATTATGATTTTAGATCTCATGATTATTGTTTATCGTATTAAATCATAGTAACAAACACTTATGATTAATGAACTGATATGTTTTACTTGTGATCCATAAAAGATTTGCTCTGACTCTTAGAGAGTGCAAGTGCAGACTTGCAGTTTGCCTCCCATCCCACCAGCTCATCAAAAAAGGTAGCTTCATTCCTTGCATTAATATCGACTTGGTGATTTATTTTAATCTAGCCATAACAGCAACACGTCACAGCAAGAAACAATTTGGGACAAGGTTTGTGGCAAGGGGCATGGGGCAATTGATAAACACATATATGGTGTTTGCAGTTGTGGGGTCAGGATGACCATGCTGGCAATAGCTGGACTAGCTGCAAGAAGTAGGGAGAGAGGAGGATATTTCCCTCAGGCTCTTAAAGACTGTGGAAGACTGAAGCACTGTGTTTTGGGGCTGATGTTCCTGTGGCAGTAGCAACTAGGCCAGCTCTGGGGAAATGATAAATGGCAGGGGGTGATGACTCATGAATCTGGAGACTGAAAGCTGTGTGCTGAGTCTTCTACAAGCTGATCCACTGGGATCTATGACAGTGAACACATTGGCAGTAAAAGCAGTTTTGGTTATCTAGTAGCCAGGAGATTTGTTGAGGTAATACACAGAAAATTCTCCTGGAGCTTTAGATAAAGCAGAACACTAGAAAACTTGGCAATTCCTGCTGTGTGGAAGGTATTGACATCCCTCACTTCCACCTCTCACAGTCATTCCCAAGCATCCCCTGATATTTCAGCTGTAGCAATATCCTCAGAAATTTGGGTGAGTGTCAGGGGCTAGAAGGAAGTTCTCCTTCAAAGAATAGCCTGACATTTACAAGAAACAGCCCCCTGGGAGACATCCTTCCTGGGAGACACCCTGTAGCCATCTATCTCCCTGAGACATCCTGCGGCCATCTGTCTTCCTGAAACATCCTGTGGTTATCTCACCTTGTGCAGACATCCAGCAACTGCCGATAAGAGAGCTTCCCCATCCCCAGCATATAAATACCCCTGTGTGAACAATAAAAGTTTGCAGCTTGATCAGAATTCCTGTCTTGCTGTCATCCTTCGTGTCTCTTGTCCCTTCATTCCTCCCCATCTAGGTTCGCTGCCCTCGTTGATGTGTCCTGCCGGTCAGGACAGGTGAGGTGAAACTGATGTTGATTGTAAAGTACCACCAAAAGCTGAGGAAGATGGTTGTCCACTCCACTCTCATTTCCCTGCAAGGGGAACTTGTGTGTTCCTTGCAGATGAATTTATCAAGTTGAGAAAGTTCTCCTCTATTCCTATTTTTATGAAAGTTTTAAAAATTATAAATGGATATTAAATTCATCAAATATTTTGCTGCATCAGATGATATGTTCATGTGACTATTCTTCTTAAATCTGCTAATATGATAGGTTACATTCATTAATTCAAAAATTTTAAGTCTGTCTTTATACTTACAAAAAGTGTACTTAATCATGATATTTAATAACTTTTCATTGATTAATACATTCCATTTGCTTATTTTAAAGGATTTTTGTGTATATATTCATGACATATTGGTTTATAATTTTCTTTTTATATACTCTCTTCTTATTTTGATATCAGAAATAATTATTTCATACATAAATTTAAAAATTTTCTGTTCACTTTCATTTTATGAAACAGATTATAGAGAATTGGTTTTGATTCTTCTTTGGAATTCTCCAATGAAACCCCCTGGGTGTAGAGATTTATTTTGGGAGACTGTAAAACATATTGGGTGAGTAATGGTAGTTTGTTTTTGAGGAGGGATCCTTTTCATTTGAGTTACTTAATTTATATGTAGACACTTGTAAAATATTTCTTCTATAATTCTCAAATAATAGTATATTTCTATCATTTTGAAGTCTTCAGAGTGTTTAACAATATTGTCTCTTACCAAATACTTTAAACATGTTCCCTTTCATACTTTTAAGTCAATTTTTAGTGAAAAATAAGGCCTAAACCTAACAATGAAATGACAAATTATCTCATCGATTCTAGGATTAATTAGATAATAGTATTATAGATAATTCTAATGCAAATTTTATTTTATTCTAAAATGCAAACTTGAGATTTGTTGTTATTGTCTATTTTCATATGCCCATGATTAAACAACTAATAACTGGCAGAACCTGTATTTGAGCATAAAGCAGTATGACTACATAATCTAGCTTTAGTATATATTACTTTGATTTTATTTAGATAGATTTTTTGTAACTTAGTTTCTAGGGAAAATGTATTTTGATTTCCAAATCTTGACTTAAAACTCTTTCATATTATTTTCCATTTACAAATTAAAGAATTATGAAAACACATATATCTGATTTCTAGGTTAATTGGTAATATATAATTAATTGCTTTTGATAAGAACAATCCATAAAATATATCAACAATTGTGAACATTTACATAATAAAATTAAACTATTGATATTATGAAAAAGTATGAAGTCAAACACAACTAAATATTATCCCTTAATAGAAGCTAGAAGATTCCACATTAAAATATGTTTTACTATATTTAGAATATTTTTAGTCAAAAAATATTGTTTAACATCAATTAATATACTTTAACATTTTTTCTAATGTAAACAAAGTAATAACCAGTGGTATAATTATTATTTTTATTTCAAGTACTTACTATTTATGTTTTTTGTACAAAAATAGATTTTAACTGAGTGTTTTCCATATAGTCTTTGAGCCATTTAATGACATCATTTAATTTATATTCTTGTAGTTTTATAGATAAAATTCATTCTTTACTTTTTAGAAATATATATATATATATATATATATATATATATATATATACTTTTAGTTGTTGATAAACCTTTATTTTACTTATTTATTTCTATGTGGTGCTGAGGATCAAACCCAGTGCCTCACACATGTTAGGCAAGTGGTGTACCACTGAGCCTCCAAAACAGCTCTCATTCTTTAGTTTTAGTCACATAATATTATCCCTGATAATTTTTGTTTTGCTTAATACTCTTTGCAAGTATACTTATAAGTGGTTCATTGTATTTCATCCAACCCAATTCTCATTATATATGTATGTTCTCTATTTTTGAGTATTCAGGGTTTTTTTTTTCAATTCTGATTATCAGGGTAATTTTGTGATGAATATATGCATGTGATATTTTCAAGCAATTCTCAAAGATTAATTCTTAAAAGTAAAATGATCATGTCAGGAAAAAATAGTTTGAAAATCACATTTTTAGGATAGATATGGCTACATTAAAATGAAAATAAACTATTTCAAATTAGAAATCTTTGTAGCATTACAAACAGAGTTTGAATTGTAAAAGTTCGTACACCAAGATCTAGTTTAAAGTCATCTTATATGTTATTACCAGGTAAATATAATTTTTAAAAATTATTCACTTACATTTTATAAGCATCATCAACTCCCTTTACATTCTATACAGCTAGTTTAGAATGTCTATATAATAGCTGTTACACAAAGAGGAGATTCGAAAAATATAAGAAAAAAATGTGTAAAAATATGATATACTATCATCATATGCTTTATTTAACTTATTCCCTAAGAAATTATAGTATTCTGTTATTAATAGCAAACTATTGCATTCTATAAGATTAAGTATACATGTATAATTTAAAAATATACTTTTAGATTTATATTTTTCTGATATGCTATATATTTGACAGTAATCATAAATAACATGAGAATAAGGGAAATTGCCCATAATGTAACTACTAACTACTAAAGGTTTAATTCTTCTCAAATCATTGCAAGATGATATGAATAATTAGAAAAGAACGTAGGCTGGGATTGTGGCTTATTGGCCGAAAACTTGCCTCGCACATATAAGGCACTGGGTTTGATCCTCAGCACCACAAAAAATTAATAAATAAACTGAAGGTATGTTTCCATCTACAACTTTAAAAAATATAAAAAAGAACATTTTCAATGAAAGGTGACTATGGTAATTTGTTTTGCTATCAATATGGTTCATTTCAAATATGGCATTACTGGATAAATAAAATTAAATTTTATGTCTTAATACATTATTTTTCTCATTATGGTAAAGGAAATAATGCAAATCTATTCTGTATTTAATACTTAATAAACTTTAACATATTCTCTTCCTGGAAATATCATTTAATGATTACTTTTTGTTGCTGTTGTTAATTTAAATCAGTGTCCAGGTTATAGTCCTAAGCCATAAACTAAGATGGAGATATATTCTTCATCTGTCTCTCAAACTGAATTTTTTCCCTAACATAAGTGGTATCATATAAGAAGTCAACATAACTTAGCAATCTTGATTTTATTTACATATCTTTAATATACATGGATGTTTCAAGGATATATATATATATATATATATATATATATATACACACACATATATATATATATATATATATATATATATATATATATATATATATATATACCCTATTTGGAATTTCTAATATTAATTATATATTCAGTAATACTAGTTCTTGCCTCTTGTCTGAGATATCCATCTTTATATAATTTTCTATATATTACTTGGCTCTGAGCTTGGCTATTCTTTCAATTTTGTTCAAAAATATAAAAACCAGAAGAGACCTAGCTTTGTGTAAAAGAACTAGATATTATCTCCACCATAAGATTTTAAGTTCTTATAAAATGATTGAAATTTTTTAGCAAAAAATGTTATCTAAAAACAGGGTTAATATGAACTTTTGACTAAAATGCACAAGTCTACCTTTGAAAATATCTCACAGTGAGCAAGAAATTATTTGACAATTGTTTACTACATACATATACATACATACATACAAATATATATGAGGAAAATTTAAAAATTCTGTCTTGGAACAAAGTATAAGTTGGAATGAGATGAACATCATTACCCTATGTACATATATGATTGCATGAGCATTGTGAGTCTGCATGATGTACAGCCAGAATGAGAAGTTGTGCTTCATTTCTGAACAATGTGACAAAATGATTCTGCTCTCATGTATAATTAATTAGAACAAGTAAAAATATAAAATGTCGGGGTTTTTAGCCCCCTATTCCCTCCTGACCTGCGGGAGATTGGGGGAGCACACCCAGACCAGGACGAACCAAGAAAGGTAGAGGTCAACTGGCAGTCCACACCCAGCCCTCCCTCGCCAGAGGACAATCAGAAGAGCCAGGGAGAACAGTCAAAGTAGGATCTCGTTTATTGAGAAAACACACACAGCTAATAAATGTACAGGAGCCAATCAGGGTAAAGGTCAGCAGGGTGGGGAGAGTTCATGTGTACACTCATCTTACAGGCAGTAATGGGAGATATGAGCTGTCCATGAGGGCAGAAGTGTTCTGAGCCTATCCTAGAGGTGGTCCAATTCTTCATCACAACCCACGGCGATGCCTTCTGGCTAATTGCTAGGTGCTCTCTTAGCCACATGTGGCCCCAGGACTGGGAAGCGGGTAGCATCCAGCAAGTTAGGCTTTCCTCTTTTCTGATGCAACATGCCCCACGTTACATCATGCCCTACAATAAAATATTAGTATAATCTTCTTCAAATCAAATTTCAAATATAGTCAACACATTGTAGATATGAAATGCCAAACTGAGTCTGCTGTAGATAAAATAACATGTTGAGTATTATTAAGTGGGCAATGACATAGCAACCTTTTCATTGAACACTTTTTAACTCTAATGATAATATGAAAGTTACTTTTCTTTAAGAATGAGTGATATATGCAAGTGGCTTCTAATTATGCAATAATGCACCAGGAGTAACAGTGAGTGAAAAAATGGAAGTTTTCATTGAATATAGAAAGAATTAATTTTGAAGTATAGTATATGGGAAACAAATATTTAACCAAAATATTTGATGAAAATAATACTTTTAAAATATAGTTTCTTAGGCCTGTATGTACTTTGAGCAGTTGCTTTGGAATATAGTATTTTCCATAATTGTGCCTAGCAGAATGATATGATATAAAAATCTTTTTAAGGAATCAACAAATGGAATTTATAGTGGACCAGAGATAATTTTCTTAGATTCAAGCTTATGTTCTACTAATTTGTAGCAAAAGAGAATTAGCAATTTAAAAAGAGGATAATGGGAATGGAAGATGAGAGAGCAGAGCAGATCTACAGAGAAATCCTTGACTCCTCTGCTTCCAGGAATCAAACTAGCAAAAGAATTAGGTAGAAAGGTGGATAACAGAGAGAATACTGTAAAACATATTATTGAATAGCTCAACACTTGGATGAACTTGTAATTTTCTTACTGGAGCAGAAAATAAGAAATAATTTGATAACCTTGAAACCTGATGTGGTGGAGTTAGGGGAAGGTGTAACAAAGGTAGGAAAAAAGGAGTGGCATATTCCACAAGCTTACTTAAGAAGGGCAGATCAAGTTAAAATGGAATTAGAGCAGTACAACAGTGCAGAAGAAGTATGCAATTTAGTCCTAGCAGGAAGTTGTAGAGTCCACACCTAGCCTACCTTTCTAGAAGACATTAAATCATCTCCCCAACTACAAACAGTAACAAATGATACATAGGAAACAATTTTGAAACAAATGACCCAATAATTCATGTAGCATACTCTTATAGAATTACTGTTGCTAGCTGAAATTTGCTGAAAACCCCTTTCCCCACCAATGAAAAGGGAAATGGTGTGGAGCTTATCTGATAGCAAGTCACTTTCAGGGAGTGCAATGCTGTGAAACCACCCCCAATACAGCAAAATGGCATACCCACAGCACCATATAGCTAGTGCAGGCAGAGACAGGTTGGCCAAGTAGATAAAATCCTCATGATATATAACTGCTGGGAAGAGATTCCCATGCCACAACAGTGTCCAGACACCACATAGAGAGCCTGCATATATAGATCTCAGTGCAGACAGCCACAAAGAATTCTGACATGTGTGAATTGGGAGTGCTGTCAACTAGTCCCATCACAAGAAGAGGAGTCAGTACTCCACAGCAGCAAGTAGCAACCAGTAGTAGCCCTATTCACAGTGTACCTGTACTCAAAATAAATTTCTAGCAGTCTCTGAAGCCACTGAGTATGCACAGACATGGTTTTGGGGTCCTGGAGAGTGACTGACAAAGAGAACCAGTGGCTGATATAGGAATCAGTAACCAAGACAGAAGGTCCCATGGCTTGACAGTGCATAGCACCTGTGAGAAAGTTCACAGCTCTGCATCCCACAGCTGCCAATTGCCACAGATCATGCTCAGTGCAAAGGTCCTTGGAAGGCATTCCCTGGGGGCCACCAAAAACAAGTACTTCAGCTCTGAGCAGCAGGCCTGACCTTCTCATAGGCCACCCAGCACCCAACAGACAACAGTGGAAATCTTTATGTATTCACAATGCAGTTCACTACAAAGAAGGATCCTACAAAGTAGTCACACAGAAATCAGCCACTGTCCAATTTGTGTCCAGACACAAGCTCATTAACCTAAGCACTTCAACTCTGAGCAGCATCCTTGACCTTCTCACAGGCCACCCAGTGCCATTTTACATAGACCACACTATTCCTGCTTTAGACAACCACAATCTGTATACTTTGAAATACACATGGGTAAGAACACACTAGATTTGAATGTTCTGGGCACATGAAGCTTGTCTTCAGAAATGTATACAAGAGTGTACCCCCCAAAAAAAATGGAGAAACCTTGTTGCTAAGTCATAATTAGGGTTTTCCCCTTTGACCTACCAGAAAGCTAGTAGGTGCTTGAACACATGAAAGAATGGAGCAGGCCTCTGAGAATTGTTATCAGAGGTCTGCTGATGAGATCACTACATCCATACCCAGATAAATGGAGGTAAAGATGAGGAGTGGGGAATGTCTTCTAAACTTTTCAAATACAGATGAAATCCAAATCAGTAAAATACAATAAGAAATCTCCTCACCTAAGTTCAGTATTTAATATAATAAATATCTGTAATATGAGTTTTGATCTTATAGACATTTTCTGTATTTAATTGCTAGGTCTTTCCTTAATATGTGATATTGTAGCCTTCAACCCAATTGGGTATATTACTTTTACTCTTTTAAAGCATTAATTGGAATCTTATTTTAGTCTTTTTTTCTCCAAACTCATATTTGTTCCTGTATAGTCTCTTTTTTTTTCCTTTTTCCTCACCTTCTCATGTCTCAACCTACCGTTTTTTCTTTTTCTTTTAATTTAATTATTTCATTGTTATTGTCTCTTTCTTTTATTTTTCAATCCTTACTAATTTTCAAGTTTGACTTATTAGAATTTTGGTGATAGCAATAAGAATTTTAATATACTTAATACCCAATTCCTCTATCTTTTTAAAAACATCACTCTCATTTTTCAGAGGACTTTTAGAGAACTTTTTCAATAACATTTACTTCAAAATTTATTAGTATGTAGCTTGGTTTTGAACTGATTTGAGTCATTGCCAATTAGTATCTTCTCTCAATGTATTGCTAGATACTGAATATAGAACCTGTTGCATGTTGAGTGATACTATTTACACTTTGATATTCACCTATCCTGGGACACATATTAAAGAGAAAGCTGGATATTAAATGTGCTCTCTGTATTAGTGGAAAATATAATCATCCCAGAAAATGGCAGAAATACAGGATATATAAATAAAAAAGAAATAAGAGAAAAACATAGGAACTGAAGGAGCATTTTAATAAAGAGAAGTTCTAAAATAAGAAAACAAAATTTTGTAAATGACACAATAAGGGGCTTGGGTAGGGGCTCAGCAGTAGAGAGCTCACCTAACACGTGTGAGGCCCTGGGTTTAATCCTCAGTACCACATAAAAATAAAAAAAAAAAACATAAAGGTACTGACAACTACAACTAAAATAATAAATATTAAAAAAGAAATGACTCAATAAATCAAATTAAAAATTCAGTTGAAATAATACCAAATAGAATAGACCTCATACAAAAAAGATTTCTTCAAACTTTGAAAGCAAAGTAAATACTTTTGAAAAAAAGCAATAAGAAAACATGATAAAAGTGCATGACCAGAATATTAAAGAAATGTGGGTGAAGATTAAGATACTAAAACTATAATTGCTAGAGATGTTGAAATATATATATATAT
>NW_026000261.1:13590571-13592437 GCF_001458135.2 Marmota marmota marmota
TTTTTAAGAAAGAGAGAGAGAGAGAGAGAGAGAGAGAGAGAGAGAGAGAGAGAGAGAGAGAGAGAGAGAGAGAGAGAAATATTTATTTTTTAGTTTTCGGCGTACACAACATCTTTGTTTGTATGTGGTGCTGAGGATTGAATCCTGGCCGCAAGCATGCCAGGCGAGCGCGCTAACGCTTGAGCCACATCCCCAGCCCCCAGACATAGATTTCTTATGTTCATATATGAACTCACATCCAGTGAAACTCCACATCATGTACAACCACAAGAATGGGATCCCACTTAGATTAAGTTATGCTCAATGTATGTATATGTCAAAATACTCTCTACTATCATGTATATCGAAAAATAACAAATAAGAAAAGAGACTCAATATAAAGATCATTGACCTGGAAGAAAGCAGTGAAATGCAAACTAAAGAAATTCACAACATTTTCAATGTTATAACAGAACTTTTCCCAAACCTTAGGAATTAGATGAAAATCCAAGTACACAAGACATGCAAAGTTGCAAATAGACAAGATCAAAAAGCATTCCCTCCAGAATGCATTATAATTAAAATGTCTAATGAAGAGAATGAGCATAGAATTTTGAAAACTATAGCAGAAACTAGGCATGTCATATTTAGACATAAATTAATATGAAATACTATTGATCTCTCATTCCAGACTCTCAAAACCAGGAGGACATGGGATAATATGCATCAAGTCTTAAAGGAAAAAGATTGCCAACCAAGATTATTATACTCATTAATCCATCCTTCTGCATTGAAGGTGAAATAAGTATATTTCATAATAAGCATGAACTAAAAGAAATCATGAGCCAACATTACAGAAAATACTTAAAAGTATAATATACAGATGAAATAAAAAACTATCTTTAGAGCTAAGAAATTGATAAATGTCACTGGAACAGTAACCAAACAAAGGAGATTAATGTCTTTATTAAGTATTATAAATAATTCAAAGTAGAAGGAAATAATAATTATGTCTCTATAATAAATAAATGAAAATATTTTATGCTCTCAAATTTAAAGACAAACATTGGCAGAGTAGGTTTAAAACATGACACAACCATATATTGTTTAAAAGACACTCACCTTACAAACTGAAGAATGGAAAAAGATATACTGTACAAATGAAGACCAAAAGTGATCAGGAGTAGCTATTCTCATATCTAATAAAGCAGACAACAAGCAAAAATAAATCAAAAGAGACAGAGAATGTTACTTCATACTGATAAAGGAAATCATTTATGAATATGAAACAATTTTAAACATTTATTCCCTTGTCAGTGTGTGTATATACACAACATGAAATCTCAAACTTGAGTACAATAATATTGGGTGATTTCAACAAACCTCTCTCATGAATAGATAGATATTCTGAACATAATCAAAGATACAACACTTCAGACCAAAACATTTAAATATTATTGACACATTAATGAAACAAGTATCTATAGAATATAGTATGCATCAAAAACCGGGTAAACTTTCTTCTCAGCTGTACTTGAAATCTTCTCCAAAATTAACCATATGTAGGAACCAAAAGAAGTCAGAAAATACACAACATTGAGATATTTATTTGGATTTCTTAAGATCAAAATAGATTGAAACAAGAAATCAATTAAAACCAAAGAATACATTAACATTTTTTAATACATGGGTATTGAGTAATATACTTTTCAGTTAGAAATATGTATTATAAGAAATTATCAGACAAATTATAAATTCTTTGTGACAAATAAGAACAGAGATAAAAAATATCACAATATCTGCGATACTTTGAATGCAATTCTGCAAGCAATATTTGTAATATGCCGTAACTATATTTAAATATATATATATATATATATATATATA
>NW_026000261.1:13592740-13599760 GCF_001458135.2 Marmota marmota marmota
ATATATATTCCAAATAAACAATACAATTTTATACATTAGGAAAATAGAAAAGCAAGAACAATCTACTTGCAAAACCAGTCAAAGATAGAAAACAAATTAATCAGAAATGAAATTAATCAAATTGAAGGAAACAACAATACATTAAACCAAAGAGTTGGTTTCAGTGAAAAAATAAACAACATTATAATTAGTGAAGCTAACTAAAAGAAAAAAAAGTCAAATAAATAAAATTATCAATGAAATTTGAGATATAACCACAGATATTTCTCAAATCCAGAAATTCATTAGAGGCTATTTTTGCAAACTTATATTCCAGTAAATTAGAATACATTGAAAATTTCTAGTAACATATGATCTACCTAAAGTGAACCAAGATGATGTAGAAAACCTAAATACACCTAAAAAAACCAATAAGACTGAAGTAGCAATTAAAAGCTTTACAATAAATGAAAGCCCAGGACTAGTTGGATTCTCAGCTGAATTCTACAAGAACTTTAAAGAACAAATGCCAATCTTCATAAAATTATATCATGAATTAAAAGTGAAGGCATACTCCAAAATTCATTCCGTGATACCAGTATCACCCTGATATCCCAATCATATGTTGACACATTTAGGAAAGAACTACAGACAATTATCTCTGATGAACACTGATATAAATATTCTTAATAATCAGCATCCAAAATCACATTAAGAACATTGTACACCATGATCAAGTTGATTTCATTCTGAAGATGAAAGATTGGTTCCACATATACAAATCAGTAAATGTAATTTATCACAGAAATAGAATTAACAACAAAAAACACATGTTCATGTCAACACATGCAGAAAAAGCCTTTAATAAAATCTAGCACACGTTCATGTAAAAAACATTGAAGAAACTATGGATAGAATGAAGATATGTCAACATCATAAAAGCTTTGTATGACAAACCCAATACCAACATCATACTGAATAGAGAAAAAGTGAAAGTATTTCCTTTTACTATCAGTTACTTTTACTATCAGTAACAAGAAAAAGAATGTCCTCTCATAATTACTTTTAAATGTAGTACTTGAAACTCTAGCCAAAGCAATTAAGCAGGAGAAACAAATAAAATGAATACAAATAGGAAAAGAAGATATTAAATTACCTCCTTTTGCTAATGACATGATCTTAAACTAAGATGACCTATAAAACTCCACCAGAAGACTTCCAGAGCTAGTAAGTAAATTCAGTAAAGTAGCAGAGTATCAGTCAATATACAAAATAAATAAATTTTTCTACACCACTAATGAAACGGCTGGGAACAAAATCACAGAAATAATTCTTTACTCAATTGCATCAAAAAAAATAAATACTTGGGGACTAATATATCCATGGTGGTTAAAGATTTATATAATGAAAATTATAGAAGACTGAAAAAGATATTTACAAAGGCTACTGAGTGTCACATATTCTTTTATAAACATAATTGATATTGTCCAAATGATCATACTACCAAAAATGATAATAATATCCAATAAAATCATCAATGACATTCGTTAAAGAACTAAAAAACCAGCCTTAAAATTTATATGCAAAAATAGCTGACCCAGTTTGGAAAATGCAACAGTGATGAAGAAAAATGATGCTGAGTGGATTCTAATCTCATATCTCAAAATATACTACAGAGCTATAGTAAGCAAAATTGCATGTCATTGATATCAAAAAAGACAAAAAAAAAAAAAGAAACCCTAATGGATTGGAATAGAAATTATACACAAACCCACAGTTTCTTTTGTCTTATATTCAACAAAGTTTCCAAAAACATACTTTGGAGAAAGATAGCCTGTTCAACAAATGGTGCTATGAAACTGGATATTCATATATATAAATGAAACTAAATCCATCTTTCACCATGCACAAAAATCAACTCAATGTAATTAAAAACCTAGAATTTAGATTGGAAACACTGAAACTGTCAAAAGAAAACACAGGATGAACACTCCAAAAATATGGGCACAGGCATTGACTTCCTTAATAAAAAACTGTTAAAACTCAAGAAGTTAAGACAGTAATTATTAAGTGGGATGGTATTAAATTAAAAAGCTTCCAAATAGTGAAGTAAACAAGTATGACCATGATGCTAACACTGCAGGATATGAGAACATCTTGGCTTGCTGCACTTCTAACTGGGTTTTAATATGCAGAGTATTTCAGAACTCAAAGAAAATAACATCATAAGAATAAATAACCTAGTTGATAAATGGGAAAATCATCTAAACATAATTTTTCAAAAGAAGAAATACAAATTGTCAACAAATTATCTATAAAAAGGTTCAACATATATATCCACCAAGGAAATGAAACCAAAACTACATTGATATTTCATTTCATTCCTGTTACAATGACTGTCACCAAGAATACAAATAACAATAATTACTGGTGAACATTTAGGAGGAAAGGTACTTAGAAGTTTGAGTAGGACTGAATACTAATAAACAGTTCCTGCCAGGAGTGGTGGTGCATGCTTGTAATACATGCAGCTTTGGAGACTGAGACAGGATGATTCAGGTTCAAAGCAAGCCTCAGCAACAGTGAGGATCTAAGCAACTCAGTGAAACTCTGTCTCTATATAAAATACAAAATAGGGCTTGGGATATTGCTCAGTGGTAGATTGTCCCTGAGTTCAATCTCCAGGACCCCCCAAAAATTAAAAAAACAGCCCCTTAAGAAATTAGTATGGAGATTTCCCAAAGATTAGAAATGGGACCACAATATGACCAAGCTATCCTGATTTTGGGGTTTATTCAAAGACTAAAATCAGCACATTATAGTTATACATGCATGTTAATATTCTTTTTTTTAAGTTTATAATAATTTTTAATTGATTCTTTTTAGTTATACATGACAATAGGATGCATTTTGACATAAAAGCATTAAATATAACTTGTTCGAATTCAGTCCCTAGTACTCCCCTTACTCTCCCCTCCTCCCTCCTACTATTCCCTTCCATCCACTCTACTGATCTTTCTGCCATTTATTTACATATTTTGTAAAATTAGTGTCTTATAGATATACATGATGGTGAGATTTACTGTGGTATATTCATATGTGTACATAGGAATGTTAGGTCGAATTCATTCCACTGTTTCCGTATCCCTTCCTTACTCCCTTTCCTTCATTTTCCTTTGTCTACTCCAGTGATATTTCTTATACTCTTTTTTAAAAANAAAAAAAAAAAAAAAAAAAAAAGAAAGAAAAGAAAACGAATGAATTACTCATTGGAAGACAGATATATATACAAGTCCAAACTCTAACAGGGAAAATTATTACATTTTAAAGCTCAAGAATAACACTATATGGCTAGGTGTTGTTCTCCAAGGGTGGCTGCAGTTAAGCTCATTTGGACTGAATTTTCAGCCTCAACTACTCAATCTTGGTACAACCCTCTGAAATTGAGGAAGTATTCCCACCATTTAGAACTAAAGAGGAGAACATTCTGATTCTCAGTTCTTTCTTCTTTGCGACTATGTATAGTAACATTGACAGCCTTTCTGAATTCTTGGGCTCATTATTCCATTTGCTTGAAGGATGATGCTTATTTGCAGCCCAATACCTCTATTGGCCTTTCAAAAAATATTCATAAATCTGACATCCTTCATTCTTTTTTTTGACATTTCTTCCTACTTCAGTACACATTGGCATCATTTCTGCTGGTATAGAATCCTCAACATCCTTGTTAGCCTCCATGTAACTCAAATTAGTACAAGCTATCACACAACAGATATTTCTGTAAGTCTTTTCTATGTAACTGCATCTCCATTTGTGACTTCATATGAGATGGGTGATTTGTCTTATGAGTCATATGCATACTGTCTGCAGCAAATAGTTATCCAGTCACAAACTTAATCTTCTCTCTCGAACATGCTTTCTCATTTTTTTTTTCTTCAATATGGGAAGGTGAAGAATGCTTAACAATGTTGGCCTCAATTCATTTCCCTTTTCATATTGTTTCATAATCAGCAATAAAAAAGAAATTACAGTGTTGTACTTATGCTTAGAGATACCCTCCACTTCAATTTTAAATTTAAAACTTAGAAGTACTGATTTTCACAAAATAATAAGACACAATTTGGTTAAGTTCATTGCTACTTTATAAAAAGTATTTACCCTGTCCTCCAGTTTCCAAAATCATGTTCCTCATTTCCATCTGAGACTTCACCAAAAGCAACTTTAACTTTTATTTATCTACTGACATTATATTTTTGATGTGTTATGTATTCTCTAAGTTTATAGAAGCTTTCTTTATAGTTCTTCTTTTCTTTCTTAGCCCTCATCAGAATCAGCTAACATCCCATAATGATACAAACTATATCTTCATGGCAGTTTAGACTTTTTCTGATCAGACATCCTGAAACTGGTCCAGTATCAATATCCAGTTCCAAAGCAACATGTACATTTAGAAGGACCCACTTACTAGTTGAAGTTTTCTATTAGTTTACTGGAGCTTCAATAACAAAGTAGAACCAACTGGAGGGCTTAAACAATGTAAATTTATTTTCTCATGATTTGTGAGGCTCCAAGTCTGAGGTCAAGGTATTAACAGTGCTTATTTCTTCTAAGTCATCTGTGTTTGGATTGTAACTGGCAAGGTTATCCATAGGTCTTAACATAGTTTTTTCCTGAATATTATATTTGTCAAAATTTTCTCTCCTTTTATTAACAAGAATCAAATTTAATTAGAATCAAATCTAGTTTAACTTAGCTCTTTGAAGACCTTATCTCCAAATACAGTAAAATTCAGCTCAAAATATATATATTTATTAAATAATTAATTCAAAAGACCCAAGAACATTGACTCTAGGAGCTTTACTTTTGTAATAAGGAATGATTTTGGTATCTATTCATTCTGTTCAGAGATCAATTTGTTTCTCAAACTTCGTGTTAGCCTTCTAATTTCCAGTACTCTAGAATGTGACTGGATATTGTGACAATGTCATTAGAGAAGGTAATTACATTAAAATGAGGTTTTTAGTTTGGGCCCTAATCTTATAAAGCTGTTGTCTATATAAAAGAAGAAATTTGTAGACAGATACAAACAGAAGAATGATTGTGTAAAGACACAGGAGAAGACTGCTATAGATAAGCCAAAGAGAGAGGGCTCAGAAAAAACAAATACTGTTGACACCTTATTCTTAGACTTTTATACTCAAGAATTGTGATAAAATAAAAGTATTTTCTTTAAAACACACTGTCTGTAGTTCTTTTCTATAGCAGCTCCAGTGAAGAGATAACACCCTCCCGTCTCTATTCAAATACTTTTACAGATATCCCATAAATTGAAATGATTTACTAGCATTTTATACATATATAAATATAATCTCAAGAAGAACATTTTTCTCCCTTAAAATTTATTAATTCATTTCCAGGAATATATGAAAGTATCTAACTAAGGATAAACTTATATTACTACTGTAAGGGTTCTAACCATGGGAAATTACAGAAGAGTGAGTTTTCTCTTGTGAGCAAACTCCCAATAATAATAGGTGTCCTGTTTCCCACAGCTGGAATATTCTGAAGTTTTTCCCAGGAACCATTGAGATAACTAATGCATGCTTGGCCAGAGAATATATCTAATCGTATGCAAAAACATTTTACATTGTAACCTGCTGTAAGCCTATGTAATGATATAATAAACAATAATGTACTAATGGTGCCAGTGATCTAAGGTAACCCAATAGTATAAATAAAGATGACTTCTTAGACAAAAAAAATTGCTTCTGCATCTTGCCTCTGTCTCCTTTTAATTTCTTTCTACCTGGCATCCAATGTGGAACATGCCTGAGCCGGAAACAGGGACCCTTCCAGATGTATTAACAGGGGAAGGGAGTAACTTACTGCCTAGAGCAGGCAGTAACATGTCTCTTTCATCAGATGTTACCAATCCCATTGGTAAGATATGGGGAATTCCCTATCTGACGTTCAATATCATCATTGGGCTGAGCTATCCTATTTAATTTGCAAGGCTGGGCATATAGTAAATAATGATTACCTCATTGGTTTGCTGATGTAGATAGACCCTTGTTGTCCATGGTACCCAGAAGTGGTTCTTTATGTTCAAAATATTGAGAAGATATTCCTCAAGATATTACTCTATATGTCATTGACTTTTTAAAAAATATTTCTCTCTTTCTTGACTACTTGGAAAAATTCGCCTTTACTCTCCCTGTTTTGAACCATCATAAGCCTACTAATAGATTCCATTTGAAAATTCTCTCACAAAGAATGCTAAATAGCCCAACATTATGTCAATATTTTGTTAGTGAAAATTTGTTCCCTTTTCGTTAGAAATTTCCTCATTTATTTCTCTTTTTTTAAGTATTTTCTTTTAGTAGTAGTTGGAAACAATACCTTCATTATACTTATTTATTTTTATGTGGTGCTGAGGATTAAACTCAGGGCCTTTCATGTTCTAGGTAAGTGCTCTACCACTGAGCCACAACCACAGCCCACTATTTTATCATTATATGGATGATATATTGCTTGCAGGATGAAACATCACAAATGAAATTCTACAAACATTACAAGAAATGTTATTACAACCAGGACTCCAAGTTGCTACAGGAAAAATTCAACATCAACTCCCTATCAGCTACTTGGGACATATGTTACTTCAAAAATATTCAATTCCTCACATCCCCAATTTAACCCTTCTTTCTGAATTTTCCTTTGTTCATTTACAGTAATTTCTAGGATATTTAAATCAGACATGTCCTTATATTTTATTAACTAGAGATATATTATCTCCTTTTTTCCATTTGTAAAGAAAAAAGAGGACCTAGCCTCCATCCTTTATTTGACTCCTTCTCTAAAACAAGCTCTGCAAAAAAATAACAAAAAAAATGTCAAAGTAATGGTGGATTGATTTTCTATATCTAGTGTGCCATTATCTTTGGTAATTTTTGCTGGAAAACCTTATGGCTTTGCATCAGTAACTGTATATATATATATATATATATATATATATATATATATATATATATATATATATAT
>NW_026000261.1:13602884-13608653 GCF_001458135.2 Marmota marmota marmota
TATATATATCATTATACTGTCTTTATTTTTCAGGCAATAATATTCTGCCTTTTGCAGATATGTATGCTTAATTAATTGCTGATGGTCACACTAGAATTTTATCCTTAAGAGGCATGAACATTCATATTTTATATCTTGCTTATGGAAAAACTTTACATCACCATTACTTACAATTCTCCTCTTACTATCAGGCTGTGTTAACCGATTTTTTAGCATTGATTGCTTTTCACATGGCTCATGATGGGTGAATCTCTTTGTTATGCCATGTTACACATTCCCTCTCTTCATTGATTTCTACCATTCCTCTTGCAGATGGGTTGATGGTGTATACAGATGGAAGTAAACAAAGAGGGGTAGTATTTGTTTTAATTAATGATAAGTGGATGCCATATTATACCCTACCTCAAATTTTCCCACAGCAAGCTGAATAAGCTACTATTGTCTTGGTGCTGAGATTATTTTCTACTACTTTAAACATTATAGATTCTTAATATAAAGCTAAATTTGTAGGCTGGGGCTGGGGCTCAGTGGCAGAGCACTTGCCTCACATGAGTGAGGCACTGGATTCAATCCTGAGCACCACATAAAAATAACTAAAAAAAAAATAAATAAAAAGCTAAACTTGTTTCTCATATTTCTGAAGCTGTGGTATCCCCTCATTTGGATTCCAATTTACCATCTTTTCTTTTTACTCTTCAAACTCTTTTACAGCATCCTACCCCTATATTTCTTGCTTATATACATAGTCACACTAAAATTCCTGGACCTCTGATGGAAAATAATGCTCATGCAGGTGCAGTTTTGAGATCCCTTTATTCTTTATTTTCAGATGCTGCAGAATCTCATGGATTTTTTTTTCATCAAAATGATGGTTTACTAATGAAGATATTTGCCATTTCTTCTCATCAGGCTCATGCCATTGTTAATAATTCTTCTCACTGTACACATTTTCAGACCCCTATGTGAGAATCTGTAAACCCATGGGGCCTACATTTTAATGCACTTTGGCAAATGGACATTACTCATTTCCCTCGCTTTCATCCTTATTCCTTTCTTCATGTTTCCATTGATACTCATTCTGGGTTCATTTGGGCTAGTGCCTATAGATCTGAAAGGGTATCTGCTTGCATTTCTCATTTATTACTCTGCTTTGGCACTATGGACAAGACTGCTAATTTTTAAAAGGATAACACCCCTGCATATATGTCCCATGCTTTTGCACAATTTTGGACTCATTGGAATACAATTTTAACCCATGGAAAATGTCTCATAATCCTACCAGACAGGCCTTAGTTGACTGAACACATCATATCCTTAAGATATGTCTCTTAAAATGAAAACAAAAAGGGAACTGATCCTCTATCATGCTAATAATGTTTTAAAGTTAATGCATTCAACATGCAATATGAAGATAATACTCAAAGTTGGTCATCTGCTTTGGATACACATTTTATTTCCAAACAATCATTTTAAAAAATTTATGTAAAATATAAGGTTCCACCAGACCCAGGATGCTGGGACCCTGTGCTTCTGTTCACATGGGGAAAGTGACATGCTGCTGTGCTTACACCAATGGGTCCTGTTTGTATTCTGGCTCAGTGTGTGAGACCTGTCAATCATGAGTTGGCATCAAGGACTTTACAAAACAATCCTCAAGTTTCATTTGACCCTGGGTGAGGAAGTTTCCACCAAACAAAATGATGATCACTCTCCTCAAAAAACCTTACAAGAGACCCTCAAGATACTAAACTTCCAGTGATTTGGGGAGATATAAAACCATTAACAGAATTGCTAAAAAATGTGGCATATATGCATAATGGAATATTACTCAGCAATAAAAGAGAATAAAAACATGGCATTTGCATGTAAATTGATAGAGTAGGAGAAGATAATGCTAAGTGAAGTTAGCCAACCCCCCCCCCAAAAAAAAAAAAACCCAAAAACAAATGGTGAATGTTTTCTTTGATATAAGGAGGCTGATTCATAGTGAAATAGGGAGAGAGAGCATGGGAGGAATAATGAACTCTAGATAGGGCAGAGGGGTTGGAAGGGAAAAGAGGGGGCATGGGGTAATTAATGATGGTTGAATGTGATAATTATTATTATCCAAAGAACTGGTATGAAGACACAAATTGGTGTGAATATACTATGTATACAACAGAGATATGAAAAAGTGTGCTATATATATGTAATAAGAATTATAATGCATTCCACTGTTATATATAAATAAAAAAAATAAAAAATAAACCATTAACAACCTCAGCTCAACAGCTGTTGGCTCAAATGAGGTTAGAATACTCCAAAGAATTTTGTTACCATCTTGTTTACTAAGCTTGCACAAAACTCTGTAAATGTTTTGATCCTAATGACAATGTTGTTCGACTGTTTTATCCCAGCTATGGGAAATCCAGTAAAATCAAACTCCTTGACTTCTAGAACCCATTATAATATCTGGGTTTACCTGGCTGAAACTGTAAATTCATCTGAGATTTGTATCTGCCAGGATATTGATATGGGAAATGTATTGGGCTCCTGTCTTCTTCCTGTGTGCTGTCCTATACACACAATTACAAATATGGCAATGTTCTCCAAAGAAGGTATCCAAAAACCAGTATCCTACAAAGATTTTTATAATTGGGGAAGTCCATATCAGTATGCTATGCCTTCCAATCCAGTGATGTTATTTATATACACTGTTGCCATAAATGCAACTGACACTTGCACTGAGGTGCAAAACTGTAAACACAAATATTTCTCTTTGGGATGGCCTTCATTTAATTGTGCCAAGGTGGAGCCCAATGTCTATGAAAATGGTGATATCCCCTTAACACCAGGATGGTTGTTTTCTTGTAGAGTGTATACCTTTAACTATATACCTACTAATATTTCTCATGGTATCAATTTTTGTCTTAGCCATTTGACTGTGTTTCTACCATCTCCACAGGATTTGATATGTAACCATCCTGCACTATGTATCCATAAATGATCTATCCCCTTTGATGAAAGCTGTGATGATTCAGTAATCCTTCTATCTAAGACAGAATTTGAAACTGACATTTTCCTTAGTGGCCATCCCTGGGCTAGCTCTCAGGGATCACAAACTAGCCATGAAATTGGCCTGTACTATGGTAAAAAATATCAGTCATATTGCTATGGCTAAATATGCTAAATAAAGACCAAAAAACATCATCAAGTTATTCATGACAATCAGGCTGCAATTGATTATTTATTACTATTACATCATAAGGGCTATAATGAACTTAACAATATGTGTTCCTTTAGCTTAAATGATAATAGTAACTCCATTTCAAAAGAGTTAGATTACATTAAATATATCATCAAAATGGTCCACCAAAGGTGTTTTGAATTTGCTAAATTCATGGTTACCCAATTTTGCTTGAATTTAGCAACTATTTATATGTGGGTGTTTACTAATACTGAGATTGTTATGTTGTGCTTGTTGTTGTCAATGCCTTTCCTATTTTTTGCTTCCAACAATATTAAAGAGAAAAAAAATCTTATTCATCCAAGACCATACAAAACAAAACAGGGGAGCTGTAAGGGATATGAGTGTGGGCAAGTAAAGGAGAGTGAGTTTTTTTCTGGTGAGCAAACTCCCAGAGAGTAATAGGCATCCCATTTTTTCACAGCTGGAACATTCTGAAGTTTTTCTCAGGAACTATTGAAAAATAACTAATGCATGCTTGGCCAGAGAACGTATCTAATCATAAGTGAAAACGTCTTACATTATAACCTACTGTATACCTACATAGTGATATAATAAACAATAATGTACTTATGGTGCCAGTGACCTAATGTAACCTAATGGTATAAATAAAGCTGGTCACTTAGACAAGCAACCATTTTTGCCTCTGCATCTTGCCTCTGCATCCTTTTGATTTTTTTACATGCTACAAACCTTATTAAGTAAGTATTATTTGTTTTAAACTAGAATCATGTAAACATTTTATATTTTGAAAAATTCCTATTAAAATATGCTTAATCACATGTACATATATTGGCTTTTAACAACTCCATATAAAATTGGTTATGTTTTTCAGCTGTACAGGCATTTGAAAGTCATGTATATCGCTTTTGAAAGTCAACATTTTATTCAATAGCAATTTCTTTTTTAATTATTTTTTATTTATATATGACAGTGGAATGCATTACAATTCATATTACACATATAAAGCACAATTTTTCATATATCTGGTTGTATACAAAATATATTCAAACCAATTCATGTTTTAATACATGTACTTTGGATAATAATGTCTATCACATTTCACCATCATTTCTAACCCCATGCCTCCTCCCTTCCCTTCCAACCTGTCTGCCCTATTTAGAGTTCGTCTAATCCTCCCATGCTCCCCCTACCTCTCCCCTATGAATCAGCCTCCTTATACCAGAGAAAACATTCAGAATTTGGTTTTGGGGGACTGGCTACTTCACTTAGCAGTATCTTCTCTAACTCTTATCAATTTACCTGCAAATGCAATGATTTTATTCTTTTTTATTGCTGAGTAATATTCCATTGTGTATATATGCCACATTTTTTTATGCATTCATCTATTGAAGGGCATCTAGGTTGGTTCTACAGTTTACCTATTATGAATTATGCTACTATAAACATTGATGTGGCTTTGTCCATGTAGCATGCTGTCTTTAATCCCTTTGGGTTCAATAGCAATTTCTTGTTACTGATATTTTCATATATAAGTGATTTATTGAGACATAATTTATACACTATACACTTTATGAATTTATGATATAAAATTCAATAGTTTTTAATATATTCAGAGATTTGTAAAACCATCAATACAATGAATATTAGAAGTATTTTAGAATTTTGTTTGTTTCTTTTGAAGTGCTAAGAATTTCCTCAAATATTTTTTAATATTTATCACACCACCAAAATTATTAGAATATTTTAACACCCCATTCTCCATTTTCCCTTAATCAAGTATGATTTCATACTTGTGGCCTGCAGAAATGTGAGAGAATAAATGTCTTATTTAAAATCACCAAATTTATGACAAACATGTGGCACATACATGAAGGCCTCATGAAACTAATAATAGAATAGGAATTACTGGGTCATAGGATAACACTAAATTAAACATTTTATTAACTGTCACACCACTTTTACTGTACCATTTTACATTTCCACTAGGAGTGTTTAAGGGATTCAATTACTATATATTCTTGCAAAAAATTGCGGTTGTACTTTCAAATTTCTGCTCATTATTTTCTATGTATTAGGAGTTTCGAGTTTTATTTTATTATGACTTTAATTTTAACAACCTTGGTGAATAATGCTGTTAAGCATTTTTGTGTGCATATTGCCCATTAGTAAATCTTCTTTGAAGAAATGTTTATTCCGATCCTTTGACCAGGTTTGCATTGGACTATTTTTCTCATTATTATTGTTCCTTAATATTCTGAATACAAGCCCTTTACAAGATATGCAATTTAAAAATGTCTTCCATCCAATGGGCTGTGTTTTCAGTTTTTTCACATGTCTTTGAGGTTCAAAAGTCCACTATACCTATTTTATTTCTTTGGTTATGCTTTCAGTGTTGTATCAAAGTAAACTTATATCTAATAAGATATAATAATATAATAAAAATAATCTCTCAATTATTTTTAACAAAAACAAAAAATGTCATGCTAATACAACTAAAATAGTCTTCTAATTGATTTCTTTGTTATCATACATAATAAAACTATTGTGTTACTATGTATATGTAAATATATATATATATA
>NW_026000261.1:13613650-13617771 GCF_001458135.2 Marmota marmota marmota
GGTGGGGAGTGGGGAGGGTGGAGGATGGGAAAGGCAGCGGAGCACAACAGACACTAGTATGGCAATATGTAAATCAATGGATGTGTAACTGATGTGATTCTGCAATCTGTGTATGGGGTGAAGGTGGGAGTTCATAACCCATTTGAATCAAAGTGTGGAATATGATATGTCAAGAAATTTGTAATGTTTTGAACAACCCACAATAAAAAATTAAAAAAATAATAAAATGTTTAATAATAACAAATTGAAAATTCAGTAAATAATCCCTAAACTTAATAAAATATGATATTTGTAAATGCCAGATGAAAGAACTAAACAGTTTAAAGTAGAAAGTTCTGGAAAGTGAATAGAGATATGGCAGTAGGGAGAGAGAGTTCAGGGAACTGCTTGCTTTACACTGTCTAAAAACGAGGCCTACTAATTACTATTTTCCAATAAAATTAAAGCATTCTGTGATTTTTTAGCAATGGCTTGGAGAAAGTGTAGCATAATTTTTAAATGGGTTTTATGAATGTAAACTTCTCTTTCTATAAAGCTTTCTTTAGACCCATACCAGGTATATGACATTTATCTCGTCTGTTTCTCATTTTCAGTAGTTCATTTGTTTAGAGTGCTGACTTTGGACTTTGAAGCCCGTCTGTTTAGATTCAAATACTGGTTATGCCCTATCTGGCTACTTGACTTTCAACAAGATACTTAATCTCTTTATACCCTCAGTTTTATTTATTTATTTAATCTGTAAAATGAGCCAGTGTGGTGGTGCAGGCCTGTAATCCCAGTCATTTAGGAGGCTGAGGCAGGAGGATAGTGAGTTCAAAGCCAGCCTCAGAAAAAGCATGGCACTAAGCAACTAAGTAAGACCCTGTCTCTAAATAAAATACAAAAAAGGGCTGGAGATATAGCTCCGTGATAGAGTGCTCCTGGGTTCAATCCTCAGTATCCACCCTCCCTCCCAAAAAACATGGCGTATAATAAACATGACATAAATATTTGTTGTAATTCATGAAGTCAAGTACAACTTTGGTTAATCTGCTCAATTTGCTAGTTACATATAATGTAATCAAATAGTCATTTATTATTTATATTTGCTACCAAAGCTTTTTCTAGACTATAGTCTTATAAGTTAATATCCTCTTTAATTAGGTAATTGCTGAGATCAATCTAAGGTTAAAGCAAGCTAAAGACATAAAATACAGAAAAGGAGATATGAGAAAGTAGGGCAAAGGATATAACTTTAAAAATGCAGAGATACTTAAGGATAGTGATGGGTCTAAAGATCCCTGAGATCATCAAGTGTTTTCAATATTATGAATAGGTATGTAATGATGAAGTAGGGTATTTCTAGAAAGAATGAAAGAACAATAAAAAAATCCCTTAAGCCATATGTTTATTAAGGGATAATTTACAGAACATATTTTCAAAATAAGGATTCTTCAAAAGGAAGCATACAATAAAAGAATTTATGTTTTTATCTTTAATCATTCAAATGATTATCTGAAAAAGCCTTAATACATTTATAAGATTAAAGGTAAATGTGTTAAGAATAATGAATTAAATGAATGATAAAATCAAATGGGTGAAAATAATGGACCATTTGACAGAAAAAAAAATTGTTTTATGTCATTTAAATTTCCAATGTAATGACTTTTGTATTTGATATTCCACCATTTTAGAACTAATTCAAAATATATTTTAAGTATAGTTAAACTGTAACATAATCTAAGATCAAAATACATCCTACAAGAAATAACAAAATAACAAAGTTTATCAGTTATAAAATCCCTCAAACAATCTTTGTCCACAGAAAAAAAAATGCCAAATTACTTTGAAATTGAACTTTTTATGCCCAAGAAAATTTTAGAGGTTACTTAATTGTATTATGTTGGTTTCTTTGTAAGGTGTCATAAATAATATTTTATCTAGTCTTTTCTAGATAAATTTATAGACTATTGTCCTTAATCCTCTGAATTTCTAAAAACCCTAAAAAGTACATGAGTATTAAACACTCATAGTTTCTGAATAGGCTGTGGCCACTTTTGGAAATCCTACTCTGTCCAATTGACCTTTAAGTAGAAAGCAGTTAGTTTCCTTTATTAAAAGAATGCTAAGTGCCTAGAATGTCTCTGTATAGATATCAATAGTGAGCACTTTATAAATTGAAGTAGATTAAATTAAAGGTAAAATAAAGGTGGTGCTATTAAAATAATCCACCCATCTAAATTGCCAAATATTATTTAAATGGCTGCATTAGAAATGATGGGATGTTTCTTCTTTCCCTTGTTAGGAAATACAAATGGACCACTAACTTGTAAAACTTACTCTTCTAGAAATATGAGCTATTTCTGTATATATGTGATCATATTTCTCAAAAACATGTCATTTCCCTCAAATATTAGCCTCAACCATGTGTAAAATAAACTATATTTTCCCAGTGAACTTTTAGTGCAAAGGAGATATATTCCTCCAGAAAAATGCAAATTTTTTAGACAGGATTTAAATTAAACCAACAAATAAAACTTTATAAACACGTACATTAAAGAAAAATAAATGCTCTTAGAAAACTATTTACACTCAGAAATAGCCACAACATAAAAGCCATGTTCACTAAAAATCCTGAAAATTTTGACAGAAATACCTGACTTGTGATATAAGGATATGTAGAGACATCATAAATACCTTCAAAAATTTGCTTAATTTTTATAAAAATATAACACTATAAGTTATTTATTCTATGATCCTTTCAAAGATTTACAGAAAATGTACCTGTATTAGCAATATGTAGGCTATTGGAGAAGAGACCAAAAGCATAATAAAAGAAATTTACTTAGCCTATTATATGCAAATACCTCCATATTTAAAAGTATGTTTCCCAACTCTTTCTTGTTTCTCCATATTATGCTAATGAATAAACGCAGTCCTCCCTTGGCATGTGAGGAGGATTGATTCTACGTATTCCCAAGATATATACCAAAATCCAAGTAGCCAATTTTCTTGTGTAATATGGTACAATATTTACATAGAGCCTATATTTATTGTTCCACATAGTTTACAACTGTCTGTATTACTCATACACTGTAAATGGTATGTGAGGAATTGTTACTTGTTTATGGAATGAAAATAAAAGTATATATGCCATGCAGAATTAATTTATTTGAATATTTGCTATCTGTGGTTGGTAGAAATTACATATGCTGAACTCATGAATATGGAGGGCTAACTAATTTACTTAGGATCAAAAATAAATAATTAAATGAATTATTGTTTGCAAATTTTAAATTATCCAAATATAATTTCAAAGCAGATAAATTTGACTAAATTCTTAGTAGAATTTTAGAGTGTTATATGGACGTAGTCTTTTATAAATAAAGCCAACATGTTTGAAATACAATGTGAATTATCAGATTGACTCTTAATAATAGTGCTTAATTTAAAAAAAATCATATATGTGGTCCCCTATTGTTTACTGGGAATAGTAGGGTTGGTGGTTGTTTATGGGCTTGATAAAATCATATAATCATGCTTCAAGAAAACTAATATATAATAATATATAATTGTCAAGCTTCGAGAAAAGAAAATGTATGTACATTTCAAATGTGTTATACTTGGCCAGTGTTTTACAGCTTACATTATTCTGTGTATAATTTTTAACTTAACATAAAGTTTATGAAATATGACATAAACTTTGAAATTTGTCCTTTAAACTTTCTATCAGAATAGAGGATCCCACTTCTCTTTACAATTATATATGTACAAATTATTACAAGAATAATTATATAGAAATTTTGTTAGAATTTGTACATAAATTTGTTTCTAGTCAAAGCACCAGAACAAGTTCCTAAGTACTAATTAGCATCTTTTATTCAACACTTAATTTCCCTATATATTATGTGGAAGCCAGCTATGAAACCTAACTGGAAAATGAGTTCATTAAGTTCAGAACAGGTTGAGGCAGGAGGATCATGAGTTCAAAGCCAGCCTCAGCAAAAGTGAAGCATTAAACAAGAAATAAGTATTAATTAGCCTAAGATAGAAATATAATCTTCTTAGTGATACATGTCAGCTGTTTTAATGTTTGAGAATTGCTAAAATAAGCCATGATACTCTTCTAAAAGCTATATTTA
>NW_026000261.1:13617885-13631543 GCF_001458135.2 Marmota marmota marmota
AGAAATAATATGCCACACAAGGGAAGAAGAACTACTCAATGTTGATAATAGCAGTAAATAAAATTAAAAATGTTTCAGAATGCAGTGTCACACACATGTAATCCCAGTGGCTGGAGAGGTTGAGGCAGGAGGATCATGAGTTCAAACTCAGCCTCATCAAAAGTGAAGCACTAAGTAACTCAGTAAGACCCTGTCTCTAAATAAAATTTACAAAATAGGGATGAGGATGTGGCTCAGTGGTCGAGTTCTCCTGAGTTCAATCCCCAGTACCCAATAAAAAAATAAAATGATATTTTGACACATTAAATTGAAATATCTACAAGTTTTGAACCATGTGATTTTTTTCTTTTAGTATTAAAAATAGTTTTTATTAACTGAAGCTGATCAATTTTCTTAGAAGGGACACAGAGCATACAGTGTATTCTTTAAAACATAAAATTTACAAGCTAAAATAGAAGAGTTTTAGTCTTTAATATAAAAAAAATGTTCATATGAAACTTGGTTTTCCAGCAAGCTTTTGTTTGAGTTATGGACCCAGACAAGATGGGGCTCTGCTGTCTTAAGACAGATGGACCTCACCTGTCAGCCACCAAGGTGACATTTCCCTTAAAAACATTTTATATCATATCATCTCATGTCTGTTAACACAGCAAAGCCCAACGTTAAAATTGTATGAGAAGAGAAAATTATCCCTCAAATATCTGCAGCTGACTCTGATGCCCATGGTTTAGGAAATCAAGTGGTAAGTTGGCATCTACATGCAGGCACTCACCTAATCCCCCATGTGAAGAGTCTCCAGTGCCCAGCTGCAGTCTGTACCTTTACAGAGGCCTTTTTCCTTCTTAGCACAATTGCAAATATGTGTACATAAAATAAGGCCTCACTGCTTACAAATGGAAATATTTATTAGACATAAAAATGGTTAACTGAAAACAACAGATGTTTAAAAAAAATAAACTTTTAGCTTCTGCTCTGCTTTGGTGTTAAATGCGACCTGTAAAGGATCACAGTCCTCTCTTGTTCTAAGGTGAAGTCACATTGATGTCTGCTTTCTGCCCTCCATATAGATGAGAAATCTGGCGCCAAGATAACAATGAATACTCAAGTTGACTTTGTATTTTTTAATGACTGACAAAGGTATTCTTTTGATCTGACTCAAAGTTCTAAGTTACTTCAGGAACTGCTGTTGTGCTCAGATCCAGATCAGTGACCATCTGCTGAGATTCTGCCAGCAACCACTAAAGCTTATTTGTGGGTGAGAAGTCTTCCTTTTTGCTGGAAAATGCTGCATCTTTGTTGATTAACAAACCCTTGGAGAAATTATTTTTATCAGGAGGGGCCTCTGTCTCATCCTTTCTTAGGACAGACTTTGGAGAACTCAAACAGTGGGAATGCTGGATGGAGATTAGCTTACTTGTTGAGGAGTTATATTTTGTTGCACTGACACTTCCTGAACAAGTGCACACAGATTTATGGTGAGTAATTCTTAGCATTTTAGAAGGATTGAAAATACTCATACATTCCATATCAGACATGTGACCTGGGGCTTCGATTATGAAGTTACTCGAGTAGCAGCACTTGGATTCACAAGAGTCTCTGTCACTCTGACATCCTTCATTCCTGGGGCCACATGAAATCTCAAAACTTTCCATCAGGTCATGACAGTCCCCATTCATCTTTTCAGGTGGCTTTGAATCAGTTGAATCAGTTGGCCAGGCCTAGGTAAACATTGACATCATGCCACTGCTTTACATCAGGTAAAGATGTGGAAGTGTCCGAGAGCTGCTTCTCTTCATTCTGAAACCTAATTCCACCACCTTTTGGTGATGTTTCTTGGATCTTGCACATTGTGATTTTGTTTGGTTTTTTTTTTTTTTGGTGCACTCTGGATTTTTCCACCCAGAGACCAAGACTTTTATTTCTCCATTAAGTATTTGTAAATAAAGATGAGAAAACAATTATACATTTTCCCAATTCAGTATTAATCTGTAGTTTCTTCCCTTTGCATACCTCACAAGAAATCTTGTCTGGCCTATTTTGCTGAGCCAATGTGGTCTCAGATTTTGGGTCCTTAACCAGTGACTTCTGATTTTTCTCCCTCTTAGCATCAACTTTTAGGTGGTTATTGTCAAGGTCTGATAAACATATGTCTCTACTGGATGACAGGGCCTTCAATTCCTCAATCTTTGAAGTATATATTTGTATTAATTACTGAGAATTTTCCACATTGAAACTAAAAAACTGCAGATCACTCTGTTGTTTTACATAAATCTGTCTCAAATTATGCAGTTCTGAATTTGTACATTCTTGTTTTGACTTGGCAATATCCAAGTAACTCATCTTTCCTTGTTTCTCTCTCTACTCATGGTCTTCAGAGAGAAGGGAAGAATGTGCTGCCTTTTGAGCCATTTTCTGAAGCTGCAGTTGAGTCTTCTGAAAGACCGTTTGACATTCAGTTTGATTGAACTCAAAGACTTTTACCTTCTTCATGAGTGATTGATTATTTCAGTTCTTTTATATAGTTCTAATTTGCTGCAATGTTCCTCCAAAGTCAAAACTTTCTGCAAATCCTCTTCCCTTGAAAGAAGTTTTCTTTGATGTATAGCAAAGATATCATTGAGTTCTTTATCTTGATCTTTTAATTCTCCAATGAGCACCTGTAGCTCCTTTCGTTATTTCTCAAGAGTGGAATGCTCAAATTCTGACCGAATGTTCTGCCACCAGGCTAAGAAGGTTGCCAAATGGATCATAGGTGTCACCTCAGCCTGCAGAGAGAATTGGTGCGATGAGTCACCTGAGAAAGGCCATAGGTGCGCCTGGCCAGAGAGGTGGGGGGTGACTTGGCCCGCCCCGGCAAGCTTGGCCAAACTTCCCCACCCCATGTGATATTTTTAAAAAGGATTTTATTATACTATAATTCTAAGAACCTTATTATTTTCCATTTTATTTAAATATAGATTCGAATAGTACAAAATATTTCCTCCTATTTATCTTTCTGAATATTGAGGCTATCTCAGCACTGAAATACTTTCTGCCAGAATATCTTTGTGGTAAGCTACACTGTAATTGAAATAACAAATGTATCAGCATGTAATAGTGTATTTCCATTTTTCCATGTAGAATGCTCCTTAACTGAACACAAAAACGTACAATAAAAATGAACTAGGATGCCTAAGTAATTTTATATTATAAAATTATTATGTACGTATTTGGGACCTGATCTTATGACAGAATCTGGAGATTTAAGAAAGAACAATATAGACATTGTATCTATTATAATGGAAATTACATTTCAGTGGAAAACAGACCTTGGCTAAATAGTTTCACAACATTTTTTGAATATTTATGATAAGTGGATCAAATGAAAGAGATTAGGAACAATGAGAATACATAATTTGGGAGCATAACCTATGCGGAACAAAATTTTCATTGATAACTGTAACCAGATATTCCTGTGAGATCTTTGAATTACATTTTTCTATTTGTTGCACAGGTTCTTGGAGATCTTAAGTCATTCGTTGAAAAAAAAAATAAAATAATTAGCATAATGATTAATGGTTAGTTAAGATTACACCAATTTTTTTCTCTCCAGTTTATGACAATTTCATCAAATAAAAAGAAGGATGATATACTAGTTTTATTCTCCCAATAATGAAGATATTTCATGGATGCTATAGAGCAGCTATAGCCTATTTATTATCATAACCTTTTGCTTAATGTACATTCACTTTAATAGAAAATAAAATGCTTATTAAATATAACAAAAACAACTTGTAAGTTTTTCTCATCTTTATAGTACAATGAATAAATTGATTTATTGTAAAGAGAAATATTGAGGACTGAATACTAAAATAAGGCTTCACAGTATAAAGATGTAATAAATACATTACTTTTATGTTCAGTAGGGACACTGAGCTGGTTAGTAGGAATGGGACTGAGGACCAGCTAAATGACAGGTGTAATACTTAATAAATTTTTGTATTTGTATTTGATATAAAACAGTTGAAATAAGTAATAGTCTGTGTGAATACATAAAATCATCTCCCATCATTTGTAGGACCAAGACATTAAAACTGAAAAACATAGACAGCATGAAGACATTCCATTTTAAACAAGAATTGTCAAATGAAGGATGATTGTGGATAAAGATAAAGTGCATCACTTCTAGACTTTGAAAATTGTTGGATCATGATTGATTTTTTTCTGTATCCAATAAGAATACATTGTTATTATGCTCATTATATTTGAGTTATAGAGAGAAAGGCATTATCAAGCTTATAACTTACTTTTCTTATCAATGGTGAATGTAATGTTAATTAACATGATTGAACAAAAGCCTCAGACCAGTAGTCCCCAGGAAAGAGGTGACATTAAGTGACAACTAATGGGACAATCTAGGAATGCACTGACTGGCAATGTCTCCCTAATGAAGTTATAGACATCACTTCAAAATAAGTGGCATGTGTGTTTAACATTTCTTTCTCTTTTTCATCTAATTGTTTTATATGAGATAAACTTCTTGATTGTCAAGTCTAGAGGGTAAAGTTAATATGAATGCTATTTTGCATACTTAATCTACTTCAAAATACATAACATAAGTTTAAATTGTCAATTTTACACCAAAAATTTCTTCTGCTCATGAGTCACTGCAATGGTTAATCTGGATAGTCAATTTGATTGGACTCAGACATGCCTAGGATTAAGACTCTGGTTCTGTCAATGGGAGTGTTTCCAGAGATGATTTGTATGTGGAACAGGAAAGGGAAGGGCACTCCCTCAATGTGAATGACACTATCCAATAGGCTGGGGAAACAGATCAAACAAAAGGAGAAAGCCATGTGGATGCAAGCTCCATTCTTCTTGAGTGGGTGTGTCTATTGCCTCTACCATGTCCCAGAAACATAGGATCTCAGCTCCTTCACTCTTCTAATGTGTACTCTGGTGAGAAATTCTTCAGGGAGTTTCCATGTCTTCAATCTCTTACTATAACTGCTTCATTGGTCCTGAGACTCCAGCTTGTAGGATTAATCACCACCTCTTCCCCAGCTTAAAGATAACTATTGTAGGTCTTAACATGTCTAACTTGAAGAAAATTTTAAATGCACATGGGAAAATGATATATTCTGCTTGTCAGGTGTAGTATGGTATATGATTTTTTAGAACTAATTATTAATAATGTTTCTGAATATTCTTTGAATTATGAATCTTCTGTTTATTTTAATATTTCAAAGTGAAGTATTATATAATCTCTTACTATTATGGGAGAGCTCTCCATTTAGATTTTCAAACTCATCAAAGTTTAATTTGCATATATTTTAACTGATATTTTGTACATATGTGCTTATGCTAGATATTGGTTTTGGTGATTTGTAACAGTTATCATTATATAATATCCTACTAGATTCCTTGTAACAATTTTTACTTGAAGATAACTTTGCCAAATATTAATACAGCCACTTATATTCTAGGTTTTTTTAAATCTCTTTTTCATGGAATTTCTTTTTTCACCCATTTACTTTCAATCTGTGTGCATCTTTAGATTTCTAGTGATTTTGTTGTGCTCAACACAGATGGGTTCTGTTATTATAAATATATTCTACCAATCTAACTTTTTAAAAAATTTTGAAGTTTAATCAATTTAGATTTAAAATAATGATTGAGATGTACAGTCAGGAGTACTGGTGTTTGCTGCTACTGATGCGGTTGGTGATTGTTGGGTCTGGAGTGTGGAGGTTCTCTTCAGCCTCCTGATTGGTCACCATGCCTAAGGTAACAAAGAGAAGAAGTACAGGAGGTTGGGGGGTAGTCACCAATCTATGTAGTAGATAGGCAGCTCAAATTATGAGAAGAGCCCACAAACAAGAAAAAAAAAATAGAGAGAAGTAAAGAAAAGTTGAAGAATATGAAGGCCTTTCATCTCAGTCTTATTGGTGAAAACTACAGTAGTTTTTAAAATCATCTGGATCCCCCAAAAATAGAGTTTTCGAGAAAGATGCTTGTTAATTAGTGAAAAGTATTTAAATAGATTTATAAGTGAGCAGAAGCAGGTGGAGTTGCATAAGAGCATCAAGGAGAGGCAGGGAAGGTGTCACTATTTCTTGAAAACACTCATTAAGCAGACAATGGAGAGCAAGTGACAGCAGTATGAAGGGTATGGTCTTCAGATCCCAGACATTTTAAATGTAAATAATCTGAAAACTTTAGGGAATGTAATTTTTACCTGAAGAAATTGTCATTTATTAAAACGAGAAAACTTTATGTTAATGATGCAGGTCCTAAGAAGGCTAAGAGGAAAACTATTCTAACTATAGACAAAAATTTAGGCGAATTGGAACTAAAAGATCAATAAAATTACTTAGATGAAGAAATGATTTTTGTGGCCAAATTGTCTTTATTTGAGGTGAAAATAATTTGAGATCTTCAAGACACCCTCATAAATTATGAGATATAAGAATTTGCTATTTAACTCACTATTTTACATAATGAGAGTCCCATTTGCAGTTAAAAATGTTGATATGATTTTATCTAATAATGATGGTTGCTTTATATTTAAATTAAGTTGCTAAAGTTGATATAAGGTGTATTATGTTGTTTTCAATTGCTATAATGAAATAACTAAGGCTAGGTTATTTATTAAGAAAAGATATTTATTTAGCTCATGTTTTTGGAGGTCAAAAGTTCACAAGTAACATAGCATTGACTCTGGCAAGGGCCTCTGGCTGTATCAGTTCATAGTGGATGGCATTACAATCCATGCAGGAGGGTGTGTCAGAGGGTGGTGAGGCAGGACACCAGAGAGTGGGAAGGAATCAGTAGTGACTACTCACTAGGACCACCTCTTAAAGGTACTGCCATCTCTTAACATTGCCCACTAGGCACAAAGCTTACAGTCCATGAGCTCTTTAGGGACACACTGAAGCCATATCCAAACCATAGAAGATGTGATCTTCTAAAGACATTTAATCTGTACCTTGTGCTGAGGATAAGTAGTATGTGTGAAGACAAAAGATGCTTTGAATTATTCCCTTATGTGGATTTAGGTTTGCCTAATCTCCCAAAGGATGAATGGTCAGTAAACCATTTTCCAAAAGGTTCCTGTGGACATTTCTTAAATTGTGATAATAGCAAAATTGTGTTAAACTGATTCTTCTCTAACATTAAACCTATATTCTTTCCTTATGAAATAAGAAATGATGTGATAATGAATTCATATTCACCAATAGATTGTACATTATCATTTATTTTTTCCTGAGCCAGTAGTAAAGGTTAAAAACAAAACTAGTCTTTCTCTATGGTTATGTTGATGCTGATGCTTAATCTTTTATCTTTTGAAATGAGAATAAATGTTTCAGGCTTGCTCCTAAAACATATTGTTTTCTATTTTCTCATTGTGAAAAGTGTTAAGTTTCTAAGAATTTAAATTGACATATGATAGTATTTCAAGTGTCATGAAATACATGGATATACTAGAATTTTCTTTTTCGTGGAATTGTTAAATACAAGTATCCATTATCGTATATTTTAATGGATGCAATATAAATATTTTTGAGTATTTTCAATAAAAAGAAAACAGTGTATTAGGGCAATTTGACATCACCTGTCTTGTTAACAGTTTATATAGTGTCATAGCTTTTTTACTTCTAAAAATTCAAAATAAAATTTAATTAAAAAATTTTAAAAATGTGATGATTGATAGAGGACAGTTTTAAAAAATGTGTTTTATGTAATTCTGTAGCCTATATTTCCTTAGTGTGGGTTACCTGAGATTTATTTTGTTCTTTTGAATAAACTATGTCTTACTGTTTTTTTTTTAAAGAGAGAGTGAGAGAGGGAGAGAGAGAGAGAGAGAAAGAATTTTTTTAATATTTATTTTTTAGTTATTGGCGGACACAACATCTTTGTATGTGGTGCTGAGGATCGAACCCAGGCCGCACGCATTCCAGGCAAGTGCGCTACCACTTGAGCCACATCCCAGCCCTGTCTTACTGTTTTTTGATGTCTTCTGATATTTTGTTGAAATTGGGTATTTGAAGAGACTCCCAACTCTCCCATGTTTTATTATGGCCATACATAGGTGATAACCAATATTAACCAGACTGGTGCAAAATTTCAATGCCTTCTTAAACCTTTTTTCTGGGGGGGATGTGTCTTTTCCAGGGCTATTTTTCATATTCTCCAATTCTTTCATAAGAACAGTTGCATTTATGTTTCTCATTTTCCATAGGTGTCTCAATTCTGCTTCTTGGAGTTTTAGATATTGTATTGTATTCCTCTACTCATACCAGTAATATAAGAACACCAGAGGAAAGTATGAGGGGAGGGAAATAGGAAGTACTTGGGATTGAAATGAAGCAAATATTGTAATGTGTATTTATGAGTATATCAGAATGAATCCCATTATTATGTATAAATATAATGCAAAATTTAAAAAAAAAATCTCTTGCTTTTGGGCAACAAATAGTCTGAAGTGCTGCTGCAATTTTCTTGTATCACAAAACTCACTATTCTTTCTGATGCCTCCAACTTGATATCCAAACTATGCCATAATTCTCTCAGTACCCTACATCAAGTGAGATAGAAGTGTCACTTAGGTAGCCCTAGGACAAGTTAGACACTGCAAGAAAGCTCTCATTTTCTCATCCCATTCTGAGATAGGGACCACAAATTGGGAAGTATTTTTCTAGCTGTGTGATATCATGCCATGTAGGTGATAGAAAAAGACTGAATAAAGGTGACATAGAATTAACAATGACTTTTTTTTTTTGATTAGCAGTTTGCATTACTGGTGTATCTTGTTAACTGGTTTCTACAGTTCCCACAAAGATACTCTTGTTTGTCAGTTATTTATTTGATATTTCCATGGAATAAACAGGTTGTGAAACATTCTAATCTGCCATTGTGCAGACCTCATCTGTCATCTTGCTGATGCCACTAAGTGGGATTTTTATAGATTTTTTTTACCAAGTTAAAGAACATTTCCATCACTTAATTTGCTTAGAATTTGTATTATAAATGGAGTTCTGTAGAGCATTACTATCTATCTGTTTATGAAATCAGATAATTTTCTTCTTTATGTTTTAAATGAGGTTTACATAATTTTTCTTTATTAAATGAGCATGCATAGCTGCAAAAATTCACTTGATTTTAGTGAATAATTATTTTCATACATTCAGAATTTGATTTTTTGATTATTTTGTGTATTTTTACATTAATGTTCATGAGAGATCACAGTACATACTATTTTCTTCTTGTGAGATCTCTGCCTGGTTTTGGTCTTAGTGTAATGATGACCTTGTAGAATGATTTAGGACATATTCCTTATACTTATGTTATGTGGAAGATATTATAAAGAAGTGGCTTAATTTCTGTTCTACCCATTTGTTCAAATTCACCTGTAAATTCATCTAGGCTTTCTGTTCTCTGTTTTGGAAAATCATTAATCATTGACTTAATTTTTTGACAAAGAAAAGTATATTCATATTATCTGTCTTTCCTTGTTTTACTAAGTAAATTAATTTTTTTCTAGTTTATCACATTTATGGGCAAATGGTTGTTTATAACATTTTTTATTATCTTGCTAATGTCCCTTGCTAATGTCAGTGGGACATTATGATATCCATTATGATATAGCTGATTTATGTATATTACTTAACCTTGCTAGAAGTTCATAAATTTTATTGACATTTTCAAAGAAGCAACTTTAAGTGTTGTTGATTTCCTCAGTGATTATTATAACTTCAATTTCATTATTTCTTCTCAAAAATTTTATTTTTATTTTAGTACTTTGCTTCTTTTATTCAGTTTTCTTCTCTTGTATTTCTTGTTTACTCAAGTTAAAGTTTAGAATATTGACTTTAGGTCTCACCTCTTCAAGTACGTGAACTAGATGCTCTAAATTTTGTTGTTGTTGTTGTTTGTTTTTATGTAGGCACTGTCTTTGCTATATCACAAAAATTTTGATAAGTCTATTTTAATTTTTTATTTACTTTGAAATATCTCTTTACTTTAAAGACTTCTCTTTTGGCCTTTGTTTTGATTTTAAATATAATATTTAATCTCTAAATATTTGGGAATTCACTAATTACAGTTCTTTTACTTATTTTTGCCTGAATTCCATTGTGTTTCTTTTTATATTTGTTTTCTTGTTTGTTTTGGTCGTAGTTGGACACAATATCTTTATTTTATTTTTGTGTAGTGGTTAGGATCACACCTAGCTCCTGGCACGTGCTGGTCAAGCACTCTACTGCTGGGCCACAACTCCAGCTCCAAGTTGCATTGTGTTTTGAGAGCATATTTCAAATGAAGTCTATTGTTCTATATTTATTATGTTTTATATTCCAGAGTGTGGTCCACCTTGGCAAATATTCTGTTAACTTCAGAGAATGTTTGTTACTTTATTGCTGGATGAAGTATTTAAAAAATGTGAATTAGATTTAATTGTTCAATAATAAAATTGAATTAAGCTATGTTCATATTGAAATTTTACCTCCAGAGTCTGTGAAACACAGATTAAAAATTGTTGAAGTATCCAAGCATGATTGTAAATTAATCTATTTCTCCTTACATTTTTATTGTTTATTTCTAAACTTCATGTGTTATGATGCTCTTTTGTTAGGGACATATACATAACTTATTGTTATATTAAATTTTAAAAATTTGCACCTTTATTGTTATGTAAAGTCATTTTTTATTCCTGATAATTTTCATTGCTTTGAAGTCTTCTTTGTAAAAAGTTAATATGAATATTCCAACTTTCTTTGAACTAATATTATCATTTTACCTCTGTCTCAATCGTTTTGCTAATCTCTCTATATGTTGATATTGAACAAGGATTTCTTGAAGAGAATATTTAATTGAGTTTTAGATCTTTACTCAATATAAGAAACTTTGTATTTAATTGGTATATTTAGACCAATGCCATTTAAACTCATTACTGAAATATTTGGAATAGTTTCTACAGATTTTTAATAGCTTTCTACTTTGTTCTTTTGTCTTCCATAGTTTTTATAACCCTTGGAGTTTTAACTGAGCTTTTTATATAATTTTAATTTTTGCCCTCTATTAGCAGATTGACTGTTCTTTTTCCTCCTTTTAATTGTTGCCCTGGAATTTGACATATATTACAACTAATACATGTTTACTTCCCAATAATATCATACCAATTTGTGGTAGTGCAATTATCATAAGAAAGAATATTTATAATCTCTCTTCCGAATACTTATAGCATTGTTATTATTCATTTTATTTGTCCATAGCCTATACTCTCAGAATGCAATTATGTTACTTTTATTTTTAATGAGCGATTTGTTAGATTAATTAAAATGAACAGAATAAAATATTGTTTCATGTTTATTTATTCATTTTCATGCACTTATCTTCTCTTTGTATAGTTTCAAGTTTCTGACTCATGTACTTTTCCATTGTCTAGAACATTTAACATTTGCTGCCGAGCAGATATCTATTAGCATCAAATGTTCCTATGTTTTGTTTGACTAAAAGAGTATATTTTCCTTTCTGTCTTATATTTCATTGCATTTTTTTCATTCTTTTAGATTGGTCAAATTATATGGTCTGTGTCCATCTTTATTCAAGTTTTCATGTATTCTGTCATTTCAAGTCTGTTTTTACTCTCTAAACACTTTCGCATTGATAGTTTTCAAATATGAAGTATTCATCTGGTCCCTTTTTTTTGTTTTTCTTGTTCTATTGATATTCATTATGTGATGAAACTGTCTTCCTATATTCTTTGCTTCTTTAAGTGTGATTTATTAAGATCTTGAACACATGTAACAATAGTTATATATTATTAACTGATTAAATTTTAAACATTTGTAATTGCTACATTGTCTTTACTATTTCTGATATTAAGTGTTTTTCACATAGTGTCTGACACATGTATTTATTTCTTCCTGTGTAAGATTCATACATTTCTGTTGCTCTTCATATCTTATAACTTCTTGTTGAAAACTTTGCATTCTCAGGGCTGAGGCTGTGGCTCAGTGATAGTGCACTCGCCTTGCATGTGTGAGGCACTGGGTTCATTCTCAGTACCACATATAAATAAATGAATAAAATAAAGGTACATGCATCTCAAAAAATATTAAAAGAAACTTGGCATTCTAGGTAATATAGCATTTACAAGTATAAATTTTTCTCTGCAGTCTTTGCTTGGTTGTTATTATTTTTATAATGTTTGCTTAGAATGTGTTTTGGTTGGTTGCTATTACTTTTATTATTTACTAGGCAATGCTATCATAGTGAATTTGGTCACCTTTTTAGTATAAAAACATCTGAGTTCTTCCTTGGGACAGTAATCTCAATTTTTTTCAAGCTTCCTTCTCCTTTTGTGGAAAACCAGCTCTGGGTCAAGGGTGATGTGGGTCACAGAATTCTTGACTTACTTGAACTGTAGTCACAATCCTATATGTAGAGGCTGTATATAATTACAAAGTCCCACTTCTTGGCCACATTCACCAAAAATTAAACTTCTACTTGGAATCATAGGGGATAAAAATGTTGTTTCATATCTCTCTAGATGAGATGTAGTAACCCTTGATTTGGAGATAAAGGTAGAGAGAACCCATTGTCTTAGCCATATCCACCTGGGGTAAATTTCTTTCAATATGATCTGTGGGTGAAGGAGAAGATCTCAAATATCATAGGTCTCTCTCTCTCTCTCTCTCTCTCTCTCTCTCTATATATATATATATATATATATATATATAAATACTAGTGGATTTTCTTGATAAATATTTCTTTATATTTTAGACAATTTTCAGAGACATTTCATGGTGGTGTTTTTCTAATGATTTTTGTAATCTTTTTTTTTTTCCACAAATAATTGAGTATTTGGAGCTCCTTATGCTGTCATACTGGAATTGGAATTCCTTAATTGATTTGTTAAAGTGAACACGTATTCTAGGGTGGTAAATTTCTCAGAAAAGAAGCATTATAAGTGCTTGCAATTGCATTGGTGGGAGTGAGGAATTTTTTTTCTTTTTCTTTTCTGTGTTATGTGACTTATTGTTTTAATTCTTAATAAGCAAAAATAAATAAATAAATCCAATCATCCATGATTGTGGAGAGCTCTCTTTCGAAGCACTTGCAGAGGGAAGATTAATTGGCACTTAATTAAAAGAAGTAAATGCTCACCAGTATATCAAAATCTGTGAGATAAACAAAGTTTTCAAGTGGTAATTTTACATTCTTTACAAAATAAAATGAAAGAACAAATTGCATTATTCTGCTAACATACAAAACAATAAATTGCAACTAAACTGACAAATATGCATAACATATTACTATATTAGATAAAATTAAGCAAATACTTTATAAATTATTTTAATTTAGATGAAATATATAATTAAATTTATATAATTAAATATATATAGAGAGAAAAATCCCACAATCACACTGAAATATAAGTGGTAAGATAATAATTCAAAGTAGCATAGGAAGTAAAAGTAAAATTAATAATTTTGTGACATTAATTTTTACAATCTTGAAATAAAAGATTATTTTCTTAGAATATGAGAATTTAAAAAATAACTCAAGAATTAATAGAAAACTTAAGCAGATGAGCACTAAATTTTAATTTAAACACATTTGAAAAGGGTTATTATATGAAATTTATCTTTCGAAGAAAATTTTGCATGCAG
>NW_026000261.1:13633396-13662189 GCF_001458135.2 Marmota marmota marmota
TATATATATATAAATTACAGCATAGTTGCATTAGTTATTTTGTCATTATGATTTTTTTAAAAATGAATTCTGAGTAATTTATGAGGAAAATACACTTATTTATTTCACAATTCTGGAGAGGTCAAGAACATGGTACCAGCACTGAAACAGACTACAGATGATATAAAAAATACAGCAGTACCTGGGAGGGTAAGATATCATATGAACAGGCATAAATCAAGAGGAAGAGGTTAGGAAGGGCAAGTAATAATATCCCACTAGGTTCTACATCTTAAAGTTTCTGCAATATTTTTTCTTTGAGCGGGGGTATTTACTGGGGATTGAACTCAGGAGTACACAACCACTGAGCAACATCCTCAGCTCTATTTTGTATTTTAGTTAGAGACATGGTATCACCAAGTTGCTTAGTGCCTCATTTTGCTGAAGCTGGCTTTGAACTTGCCATCCTCCTGATTCCCAACAAATTAACCCTTGGGGGGGAATATTCAAATTATTTCCAAACTATAACAATCATCACTTAGCATTAACCTGGCAGTACACAGGTAAATAAATGTTTATCTACTTACATAATTTACCATTTTTATAAAAATGATCTTAAATAATTGTTAAATGAATTTTATATAATATACAACTGAATTCCTTACTTTTTTTATTAACAAAAAATTTTAAAAGCCAATTTTGCTGTGATACTATCAAGAGATACTTAAACTTAGAAAATCAACATTTGATTACACATAGTATTAACCTATCAACCCAACATACTGACTACTTATAAATGGCATGCCTTTGTGTTTCTGTATTGTCTGTCTCTCAAATTTGAGTTTACTTATTATGCAAACTACCTTTCTGTTTCTCTTTTACTGTTGCTTCCATTTGCTTAGGCATTGGGAAAATGCTATATATGACAAAAAATTTGGTGTATGTTCTTGTTCACTTATCTTATGTCCCTGACTTAGTCACTACATTTGCAAATAATTGCAACCTTTGTAACCATGTTTATTTTTGTTCTATTAAAATTTGTATTTTCTGAGGGTATACATATATATTTTACTGACAAATGGGTTCATGTCATGAAAAAGAAGACTAACTATAGCTTATATTTGGCAGCCACCCCCTTCAATGACTCCAGCTCTAACAGTGTTTCAATAAACAACTTCTTTCATTTTTGCTACTTATAACTATTGGAGACAATGATTTTCTTTCTGTTGTTTTTTACTGGTTGCCTTGATGTGCATCATTGGTTCTATTAATGCTGAAATAATACTAAGGATAGTACCATTATGATTTAGATATGAGGTGTCCCTCAAGAGCTCTTTATGAGATAATGCAAGAAGGTTCAGAGAAAAAATGATGAGATTATGCAAGGTTCAAATGAATAAGTGGATTTATCCACTGATGAATTAATTGGGTTGCATGGACTCTCTGTAATCCAGCAAGGAGGTACATGGAACAGGGTAGAGGAGAGTGTCACTGCAGAGTCACGAATCAAGACCTCTGGAGACCAAGCTGAAAGAAGGTCTGATTTCATTGTGTAATTACCATGTATATATATATGGGCAGTAGCTAAGCAGATTATAGGCAGCCACCAATATAATTTTTGGACATTTGTGGCAACCAATTGAGGAGTGGGCAATGGAGCAAGGACTGGGACTGCAACGTGGCATCATACTCAGGTGCTGTGCCTATGGGGTTAGCAGCCTGCTGCTCTCACACCTAGCACAAGGGGAGTGACCTTCCACTCAGGCACCCTTAATGTATAGCAAGTCCTCCATGCACTTGTACCCACATTGGATGGTAAATGTAGGAAAGTAGTGTATGGCTGGAGGAAGTAGATCACTGGAAGTTTGCCTTTGAATTTATATTTTGTCCCTGGTATGGGTAGGTCTCTCAGATTCCTGTTGCCATGTCCTGATCTGGTTACCTCCACCATGCTTTACCACCATATCATTTATCCTCAACTTGGGCTCAAAGCTATGGAATTTGCTAACCCTAGTTTTGACCTCTGAAACCATGAGCCAAAATAGACTTTTCCTTCTCTACATTGCTCTTGTGAGGTGCTTTGGTAGCAGCATTCAAAGCTGACAAAAATATAAGTTGGTGCTTAGAAGTGAAGTTGGTGCTGTGACTATCTTGACTATGTGTTTCAGAAACATTTGAAGCTGGTTTGCTGGAGGGTGGCGGTTGGTGGGGGTAGATTTAGAAAAGTTTATAAAAACAAGCTGGAAAAGTTTTAAATTGTTGTAAGCAGAGCTTAATGGGTGATTCTGGTGGGAGTTCAAAAGACCAGAATGTTGATAGGACTAGGTAGAGTAAGATTGGAGTTTTGAGCTTTCAGAAGAGATGGAAGACTCTATTGGAAATTGAATACACAACATTCATGTTACGTTCTGGCTAAAAAGTTGTCAACATTTCATCTATGTTCTAAGACTTTCTATGAGGCTGAATTTAAACAAGGCAGATTAATTAATCTGAATGCAATTTCAAGGGAACACAGCATTCAAGTTTTGGTATAGAAGTTGCTACCATCTTTTAATCAAGCTTATCATGATGATCAGAGGCAGAAAACAGAGCAGAATCATTTTTAAAACTTGCAGTTTGGCCATAAAAGTGCAACTAAAACTGGGGCTAACAAAGTTGTGACCTATTGGAAATGGTGAATGAATCATTTTTTTAACTGCCCAGAGACAGAGGCTGACACCTGCCTTGGGAATTTCTCAGAGAAAAGGTGCCAATAGAAAACTTACCATTTAATGGTGACCCCTGTTCTATGGTAGATTCTATGCCCACCAAAGAACTTAATAGTTTAGTATCTTTTAGTTCAAATGAGTTCAAATGCCAGCTGCCTGGAAGTAGAAGATATATGGGCACAAGCTGATAAGCCCTAATTAAGCTGTTTTGGTCACAACTTTGTTTTGTTTTTCTTTAAAAAAAAATAGTTGTTGATGGACACATTGTCTTTATTTTCTGTATCTATTTTTATGTATTGCTGAGGATCAAATCCAGTTCTTCACATGGGACAAGCAAGTGTTCTACCACTGAGCCACAACAACAAACTTTGTTTTGTTTATCTTAAAGAAGCTTTCTCACAGTAAAGCCTTTTGATGTTTAAAACCTATATAATGAATGTGTGGACCCTGCTCATAGTCAGCCTTCTCCCATCAGGAGTTTGGCTGGTCCATCAAGTTCCTCTTTTCTATATTTGTGTCTGTCTTTTTTTATAACCAATCCCCTTATCAACCCAGGTTCAAGGAAACTGAGTAAATATCATTGCTGGATGTGACAGGGGCCATTAAAAATCATATCCACTAAAGTAATACTATGCACTTTATAAATAATAGGAATCATGGCTTGAGGGAATCTCAGGTATTGGCAATCTCACCTCAGGCTTAAGGGTTTCAAAGTAAAAATTTTATTTGAGAAGAGACCATTGGGGAACCATGCTTGCACATGCATGCCTAAAAAATGTTGCACTGGACTCAGCTACCCAGGCTCTCAGAGGCTGCTGTGGTCTTGGTTCCAAGAGGTTTGGCTACTGCTTAGTAGGATAGCTGACAGTGACATTAATGTGGTGTTGGGTCTATAGGAATGCAGGATGCTAGTGGTAGGGCTTATTGAGGCTTACACATAGAATTCAAAATAAGATTTGGGATACCAAGAAAACTATAGCAGGGTCAGAGTCCCTGTGGACAACTTCTGATAGGGTGATGTATGAATAAGTGTGATGGAAGTAAAGCAGCAGTGGAGAAACCTGAGCTTAACAGACTCTGGTAAGATGGAACATCTGCTGAGGTAATCTGAAGAATTTGTGCAAAAACAAACCAAAAGAGAGGCTATGTTGACTATAATCAGCAAGTCCACTGGGTGGAGCTGTATAAGCCCTTTGAAGAGAACATCACAATGCCACATGCCTCAGATATTGCATGTGGAATTGTTGAGAGCCACAGCCGAAGGGGCCCCAGCAAACTTCCAGCTGCCAGCAAACTTCCAGCTGCCAGCTGATGATTGGCTCACAGCGGCCCCAGCAAACTTCTAGCTGCCAACTGATTGGCTCCTCTGTGGTGATGCTCCTTGGGCTGTTTCCCTGCCCTTTCAGACCACGAACTGCTCATTGGGGGACTTTTTTTGGCTCTGCTCACGCGACCCAGCCAATGGGCCTCAAGAGCAGAACCGGTGGGGGAGGTTGAGAGGCTTGTGGGAAGCCGGTGGTGGCAGTTGGGCTCTGAGGTTTTTCCTGAGGAGGTGTGTGGTGTGGTGTGTGTGTTCTAAAACTAAAGTTCATTTCTTTTGACAAGTGGTTCCTGAATTGTGCCCAGCCAGACTGCGGCATGGAATTACAGAACTTGTTTGAAAAGCTGGATTTCAGTCTTTTTTGGGAATCCATTCATTCTCTCTGTGGTCCTATTTCTCCCTTTTGTAGTGAAACACTTTTCTGTAAAGCATTATATATTTGATATATGTAATTTATTTTTTATTTTTACAGACATTCTTTTGAGAGTTTACTTTGGGTATCAGAAAAAAATGGATTTGTAAAGTGGGGCAATTCTTGAGCTGTTAAGATAATACAAACTCTTAGAAATTATTAAATATATTTTTCATTGTGAGATGAGCATGAGCATTGGGGGGATGGAATGAAATATTATATTTGAGATATGAGATGTCCCCCAAGAGCTCATGTGAGAGACAATGTATAAAGTTTCACAGATAAAATCTGAAGTTATGAGAACTTTAACCTAATCAGTAAGTTAACCTACTAATGGATTAACTGGATGATAAATGTAGGAAGTTAGAGTGTGGCTGGAAGAATTAGGTCATTGGGGGTGTGCCTTTGAGATTTGCTTCTTGTCCCTGTTAAGTGATGCTCTCTCAGTTTCCTAGTTGCCATGATCTGAGATGCTTTCCTCAAACATGCCCATCTGCTGAGATGTTTGTTTTCATCTTGGACCCAGAGGAATGTGTCAGAAGTGTTGATTTGAATTATGGTCCTCGAACTTTCTGGTGACAGAAGCACTCCTGAGCTGGGTACTCCTGGTGCAAAGACACGAGTTAAGACTACCAAGTTACTATGGTGATACCCTCTTCAAGCAAGGTCCCATGCTTTCCATGAGACTATCAATTCTAACCTGAGTTCAGACACCAGCTGCAGTGATAAAGGATTATGAGAGCAAAGTTCAATACTATAATTAGGCTTTATCTTTCAGCCTGTTTGTTTTGAAGAAACTTTCTCACAAAATAAAAATCCTTTTGATGTTAAAACCTATATAATAAATGTGCTGAGGGGGCTCTGGATAATTGCATTCTTATCAGGGTGTAATGATCCACTGGGCCCCAGCTTTTTCTCTCTTTGTGTATTTGTTTGTCTTTTCTCTATTCCCCAACACCCCTAGCTGCTTTCTGAATTAACAGCTGTCTAGGTTGCACAAGTTGGTGCCTGTACAGGGACCAAATCCAGAGGAACTTCAATTGTCAGATAAAGGAACACTCCTGAGGAAATGCATCCGATAAAGTAAGGTGAGGAGTGAGTATATAGCCTGGTGTAAAATATGGGACAGCTAGGATCCAAAGAAAGGCATATCTGTGTTATTATTCTTATGCTTAAGACTGTACTTAAATCAAGAAAGCTACAATTGTTGCAGTTCTTAAAATTTGTTACTGAAACTTATTTCTGGTTCCCTAAAGAGGTAGTAGTAAATTTAGAGATGAGAGCAATTGGTGCCCTGCTTAAAGTAATGCTTAAGGCTTAAGGAACAAAAAAGAAAAAAAAAAGGATGTGGGCTGTCCAGGCAAAACATAATACAGCAGATTAAAAAAGATTTAAAATGTAAGGAATTACTTTTTTATTTAGGGAGGCAGCACCAGAGATTAAACTCATGGGAACTCCGTCACTGAGCCAAATCCCCAGGTCTATTTTGTATTTTATTTAGAAACAGGGTTTTACTGTGTTGCTTAGCATCTCATTTTTGCTAAGGCTGACTCTGAACTTGGGATAATCCTCCCTCAGCTTCCTGAGCAACTGGGATTACAGGTGTGGGCCACTGCACATGGCTTTCCTTACTTCTTAGCTTATGCTAGATCTCTATCACTTTTAAGCATGCATATAAAATGGAAATTGAGGAAGCCTGAAAGAAAGAGTTACAGAGAACTAGGTAAGAATAAAGGAAAGGAAAAAAAATGAGTGTCCCTTCTAAATTGCATGAAAAACTTGCAGAGAATTTGTTATGTCTTAAGGAAAAAAGTACTACTTTTACGTAAACTCTGATTCTGGCATGGCTGACTAGTATATATGCTTTCACACTTATTAGCCTGCATTCTTCACACACTCCTCCCTAATGCTACAGCACAGGGAAAAATGGAATGATCTCACATAAACCAGTCTTCTTTTCCTTAAAAATCTTTACCTAAGGACTTCACAGGCTCCAACATTCCTTAAATATCTGAACTGACTCTAATCTAAGCTAAAAGTAAACTCTCATCAGATAAAGATGTTTTGCATGCTCTTTTAAAGAACTGTGGCTGTGTAATTTTTAAAAACTCCTGTTTTTAAAATTCTATATCTTTGAGCTCATGGTTTTATGGTAAATTTACGTTTGATCATAAATGCCTAAATTAATGTATTTTTCTGATCAGTTTCATTTAATCAACCTGTAAAGGTTTTTGCACTCAGACTTTGCTCAGAGACAAATTTTTTAAGGGTTGACTGTAAACCACATCAACAAATCTCCTTTTCCTAAATCCCAAAATGATGTAGACAGAGTGACTTTGGTAATAAATCTGATAGCTATCAAGGACAAAATAACCAGCAATCTGAATCTTTGATTTCAGTGTTTATTGAAGCTGTTTGAAATATTTGATTTCAGTGTTTATTGTGGCTGTTTGACCTTGTGTTTTAGATAGACTTTTAACTGCTGAGACAAAAAGATCAGCACAATTTTAGAGGGGGAAAAGTATATTTGACAGCTCATAGTTTCGGAGGTCTTAGTCCATAGAAGGCTATCTCCATTCCTCAGGGCTCAAGATGAGGCTGAACATCATGGCTGGAGAGTGTGGCACAGGGAAGCATCTCACATGGTGATCAGAAAGCAGTAAGAGAGAGACTCCACTCTTCAGTTACAAAATATATACCCCAATTTTGTGCCCCAAATTTTCACCTCCTACATACACACCCTACCACTTCAGGTACCACTCAGTTAATCACTATTATGGGATTAATTTATTGACTGGGTTAGAACTCTTACAAACCAATAATATCTCCTCCAAACCTTCTGGTTTGTCTCATATGTAAGATTATGGGAGATATCACAGCTAAACCATAAGATTCTGCCCCTGGCCCCCCAAATCTAACACTCATTTGATACAGCAAAATACATTTATTCCATTCTTAAGAGGCACCATGGTCTCAATAGTTATGAATTTGATCAAAGCTGAAGTCCAAAGTCTTCTCTGAGGCTCAAGACAATTTTGCATTGTAAGCTCCTATAAAATTAAAAACAATTTACAAGTATGCAATATATAATGATATAGAGTAAAGATTTCCATTTACAAAATTAGGGACAGACAAAGAAGAGATAGGAAAAAGAATTACTGAAATTAAGTGAGGCAAACATGTTCTGTAGTTCTGTGTTCAGCACCTGGGGCCTATGGCATCTTGATGTTCTCTCTAAAGGGCTTGTGTAGTTGTGCTCCGGTGGCCTCATTGGTTGCAGCCCAAAAGGCCATTTTGTTGGCTTTTCTTTGCTGAATTTCTTCAGTTTTCCTAGGATAATGTCCCAAGTTATAGGCATTCCTTAATATTGGGGTATCCACTGTAGATTTGGCTTCCTTCTCATATCTCCACACTTTGAATTCTCAGGGGGTACCCTCAAGGACTCTGACTCTGCTGCACTTTGTCTGTCCTCCTTGGCCTTTCTTTAAAATCTTGGTGGAAGCCTCCATAAACCCCTAACTTTGGTATTCTGCATTCCTGCAGAAGCAGCACCATGTGGTTGACACCAAAGTCTGCTGCCATTTCAAGCAGTAACCAAACCTCCAGAGATCCTGGCTGTAGCAGCCTCTGAATGCCTGGGTAGCTGAGCACAATGAGAATACTTCCTAGGTCCCCTTGTACAAGAAGGATTCTCTACTTGTCTTTTCTTAAGAGTATATTTACTTTTACATCCTTAAGCCATATATGGGTGTGGTTTTACCAATACCTGAGATACTTTCATGCCATTTTTGTTACTCTCTCCAGGCAAAGTCTTTAGTATTTCTTTAGTGGCAGTAATGTCTGTAACAACTAAAACTTCCTTAGCTCCAGTTTAATTCCCACATTCCAAGTCCAAGTTTTTCAAAACTTTCTGCTCTGCTTTCTACTCCCAATTATCACAATAAATTTAGATACAAGCCTACAGTAATATGAATTCCACTACCTGAATGCTGTACTGCCTGAATACTATGTTAGACATTTGTCCTGCCAGATTAAGAAGTCCATACATTTTTAAATAAGCCTCACTGAAAGTCTTAGGAAATGAGCAAAATACAGATAACTTCTCAGCCAGAACATAACACAAACAGCATCTATTCCAATTACCAGTACTGTCCTCCTTTTCCTTTAAACCCACTTGAGCCCTGTCTTCACTGTTCACAGTCCAATTGGCATTCTGGTCTTCTGAGCTCCCACCAGAATCATTCATTAAGCTTTACTTATAACAACCTAAAGTATTTCAAACTTGCACTGCTAAATATCTCAAAACTTCTCCAATCAATTACAAAAAGCTCACAAAGCTTCTGAACCACATGGTGAGGTTAGTCACAGCAATGGCCCATTACTCAGTACCAATTTCTGTTTTAGTCACATGATGATGATGATGATGATGATGATGATGATGATGATGATTTTGATGCTGTGAGTAAAAGGACCTAACCAGAACAATTTTGGGGGAGGAAAAGTTTACTAGAGGTCTTAGTCCATAGAATGTCACTCCAATAATGAGGGCTCGAGTGAGGCTGAATATCATGTGGCAGAGGGAAGCAGCTTACATGGTGATCAGTAACCAGAGAGACAGAGACTCCACTTTCAAATTAAAAAAATATATACCCCCAAAACCACACCCCATTTCTCACCTCCTCCATCTATGCCCTAACACTTCAGTTACCACTCAGCTAATCCATTTGAGGAGATCAATTCACTGTTAAGACTCTTAATTAATTCACTGGGTTAAGACTCTTACAACATAGTCATATCTCCTCCAAACCTTGTATTATCTCATATATGATCTTTTTTGGGGACACTACATCTAAATAAAAACACCTAGCATTTCCAACTGTACAGGCCTGTCCTATATTTAAGTTATAATGTACAAGTCTGCTGGACCATTTCTAATGGGTTAAACCTAATAATGGCTTTAATAAACATCTGTAACATTGCCTCTTACTTGTGGAGCTCCACTTACAAAAAAAGTAAGATCTTTTTTCTTCTCTGTTTTGTGTGTATGTACACACCTGTGTATTGTATCATTGTGTCTACATATGTTCTGCTATTCATGTATCATGTACATGGTATCAAAGTTTGCATATATATAAATGAATGCTGATGAATTAAAACTTAAATAAAAATGGATCCAAATATCTTTCAATTCATGTAACTGAAAAAAGAAGTTCAGGGGGCTGGGATTGTGGCTCAGCCATAGCATACTTGCCTGGCATGTGTGAGGCACTAGGTTCATTTCTCAGCACTGCATATAAATAAATAGAATAATATAATATATTATATTATATAATGCAATATAACATTAATATAATATAATATTATATTATATAATGTAATATTATATTATATTATATTATATTACATTATATTATATATTTATATATATTTAATTTTTTAAGTAGTTCAGGACTGGGATTGTGTATCAGTGGTAGAGAACTTGCCTAGCATTTGTGAGGTACTGGGTTGGATCCTCAGCACCACATAAAAATCAATCAATCAATCAATAAAATAAATAAATATAATCAATAAATAAAATAATGCTATTTCATCCATTCTTTAAAAAAAACCTCAGTACTTTAACACATGGAGGATTAAACTTTGGTTTATATCAGTACATTAATATCTGACTTGTTTCTGGGGAAAGAGTCAGTTTTCTTTGCCTATCTCAGCCCCTTTTTTAGGAATCTTAATTATCCTCTTCAAATGTAACAGATGCCTGTGAAAAGAGCCTTTAACAAACACACACATATACATCTGATTAATTTAAAAGTTATGGTGTTAAAACATCAAAAGCTAAATATATAAAAAAATCTGAACTTTTTAAATTCCATAACTAAATATATTTAAACTTTAAATGTGTTTGCATAAATTGGTAAATTAAAAGTTTTGTGATTATTTGTTTCTGTTCTTCACTAAAAGGAAGATTGATGGGAGTTTAGATCCTGTCAGGTGTGATTTATATGCAAAGACTGTAAGAGGTTCCAATTGGGTTTCAATTAAAGTACTATAAAAAATTCATATTATTAAAATAATTTATCTAAATTTAGAAATTTCATAAGGATTGTAGAAGAGTATAAATTAAAAAAGGGGCCAACAGCTAAAAAATAATTGGGAGGTTTTAGGTATGGAAATATATTTTAATATAGAAAGTAACAGAAAAAAAATTTTATTTAAAAAAGTATTTTTTGTGGTAGAGTAAAAAGTTGTAAAATGTCAAAATAAATTACAAAAAGTTTATGGAGGATAAATATCAACAAGTTTGTGTGGAACTAAATTGGTTATCTATAGTTTACACAATCAGCTGAAGTTATTTTTTATTGAAATTTAGTTTATCTTTTTTTGCCATTATACATGAGCTCTCTAATTATTATTATTATATTTTTTGCATTACAATTCTTAATACACCTTTAAACCACAATTTATCATATCTCTGATTGTACATAAGGTATGTTGACACCTAATTCACATCTTCATACATGTATATTGTATAATGATGAGGGTCTCCTTCCACCATCCATGCTATTCCCCTTCTCCCTCCCTTTCCCTTCCACCCCTATTCCCTATCTAGAGGTAATCTTCCTCCCTTGCTCTCCCTCCCAACCCCATTTTGAGAGAATTTCTAATCTTTGAGTCTGAAGGCCTTGCACAGGGTATCTGGCATGGAGCATGCTTGCAGAAACAGATAAAAATTGCTCTTTTCACAGGCATCTGTAACATTTCAAGAGGATAATTAGAATTCCTAAAAAAGGGGCTGAGGTAATGAAGAAAACTGACCCTTTCCCCAGACACATGTCAGATATTAATGTACTGATATAAACCAAATTATAATACTCCAGTATTAAAGTAATGAGGATTTCTTAAAATATTAATATACTCTTATCTATCAAGAAATTTTATTGTGCTGTTAAGTTTTATTGTTTAGAAATACTAGTCTTAAACAAATTATTTTTTTTTAAATTCTGGTTAAACAACAGGTGTTATTTTACAGTATTACATGATATACCAGATTACAAAATTTTCTTTAAGAGCTAATTTTTTTTAATATTTATTTTTTAGTTTTAGGTGGACACAATATCTTTATTTTATTTTTATGTGGTGCTGAGGATCAAACTCAGTGCCCTACTCATGCCAGGCGAGCACACCACCACTTGAGCCACATCTCCAGCCCCAAGAGCTAATCTTGATTAATATAAAAAACATCAGTATAATTGTGGTGTAGTTACTGGTTTCTTTGTATTCTAAAAGTATTCATATATGAGTCTGTAAAAATATAACTTTTAAGAGAACACTTTACCATGCTGGTGCTCTTCAAACTAAAGTTTTCTGTAACAGTGGTCTCTTAGAGACTTATATAAAAATATTAAATTCATTTGGAAATTTTTATGTCATTTAATATTTTTCAATTAAGTGAATATTATCTGTCATAAATTGTAAAATTTTGTGTTGCTGTTTACAGAAGAATGGGAACTTGAATACATTTTTTGAACAGCAATAAGAAGAACCTTGTTTATTTAAAGTTTAACAATGTAGGGTGTGAAGACATTTTGCCACTTTCTCAAAAAAGGGAGCTAAAAACACTCTTAAATTGTTTGATTCATATTTCAGATGTGATTATAAATTCTGTTAAGTGATTCTTATAGACTGCGAAAATCATACATAAAAATTTTATAAAATAATATTTGAAAAAGAGACAAAAATTAGTTTCAAAAGAAAAACATCTTACCTAAGATTTGTCAAGAGTCTACCTCACTTGAGTTGACTCTTACTCTCAACTTATTTCATGTTAAGAAGATCACACAAGATCATTTAAAGTTAGGTTCAAAAGATAGAATTTTGTTATAAAAATTACTATAATCTTAAAATAAACAGGAAATACAGTATATAGCTAAGTAAAAGTTTGGGATTACAAAAAAAAGTATGTTTCTTGGTTCCTAGCTCTTACACAAACTAAATATGTTTTTACTCTTGTTAACTTTATTTTGTATTTTCCTTGTAAACCTTATAACTGTAGCCTGTTAATGCCTTACAAAAGTACAAAAGTACAAGTTTCAATATAACAACCTAAGTTAATTTGAGATAATAAGGCTATCACCTATAGAACAAACAGATGTAAGGCTAACTTCTAGTACTTATACTGACCTCAATTCATAATCTAATTGCTCAGCTTAGTATTAAAGATAAAATTGAGATTATATAATTGGTGGGAGCTGAGCGTTCTTTCATTATAGTATGATTTTCAGTTGTACAACAACATTGGCTTTGGCAAACCTCACATGCATGACAGGTGACTTGCTAATTTTCCTTGCCAAGTAGTAAATACAAATCAAGTCATTTCTCCATGTTTAGTTACTTTTGCAGAACAGGGCCTTCCTCTACAAATTGAAAATGATAATGCTCCAACTTATACTAGCTATTATTTTTGACATCTTTGTATTTAATATCATATTGATCACCAATCTGGGATCCCTTATGATCCCCATGGCCAGGCCATTGTAGAACAGACTCACTTGTCCCTTAATTTATAATTATTATAAAAAAGGGGTGGGGAAATAGAACCCCACAAAATTGTTTAAATTATGCTGTTTTGTTTAAAATTGTTTTAAATTGTGATGTTGAGGGTCATACTGCTGCTGAGCAACACATGACTCTCACTGCAGTAGACCCATCAGGCTTTGACTGGTGGAGAAATTTACAAACAGGACAATGGATTCAACAATATCTGGTAATAATGTGAGGCAGATGCCATGCTTGTGTCTTTCCAGAAAGTACAGTTCATCCTATATGGGTACCTGAATGCTGTCCATCACTCATAGAGAATCCTGAGGCACAGTTCAAACAACTGAAGAACCTGATGAATGAAGCTGAGCACATAGTCAAACAGCAGTGAGGTGCTAATATCCAGCCATCATGTTTGTGGCTATGCTGGCTTTATTGAGTAGTGAAATGAGTAAGGTATATGGGGAACCTTATTGGATTTATTTTCCAGATTGGTTTTTGTGCACCCAGCTGAGTTGATTGGAAAATCCATTCCAGTATTTTTTAATGACACACACATGATGGGAGGGTTTTCAGATAAACATATTGCCCCTATACATACAATTGGTTTTAATTATAGTGGGTATATCAGGTGTCTACCTATATGTTGGTGCCACAATGATACTGATGGATGTTTAAAAGTGGCCCCAGAGATGTGGCTCAGTGGATGAGAGTCCCTGACTTCAATCACCAGCATTCCAAAAAAGAAATAAATAAAAAATAAAAAAAAATAAAATAAAATAAAGGGGCCCCAGAGAAAAAGACAGTATATATGGAGCCAATGGAGCCAATATTGCTGGTCACTAGGATTTAAAATTGTATACCCTAACAATTACAAAAATGGGACTCCCCGATGACATAACCATGTTTCCCAGAGAGTATCCACAAATACCTTACTGCCTTAATCATACTATAACAGAATTGTGTGTTTGAATAACTTTAAGTTGCAGGTAGCAGCTATGAGCAGCTGGGAGTGCTTGAAGAATCCATATTCATTCAGGCTTGAGAGGAACGCCTGCAAGATGGGGTGCTCTGCTCTAGCGAGCCATCAGTGAAACCACATCCTCAGCAAAATACCAGTCCAGGAAACTGAGAGTGAGGGGCTACAGGGCATGAAACCCCTGATTCAGTAAGCCACCTCCCTTAGGGACAAGGAACCTTCCAGATTGCTTTCCACCATGACAGCAATATTTAGAGTTTCCTCACAATGTAGTTACATTAGACAGAAGATGTTTGGCTTATGGATATTATCTTATGTATAATTGATGGGAATGCCCCACCTGAACCCTATAACAGTTTTATGCATTCCAAAAATAAACTGAGCTACTGGACATTAGCTAGGTCGCCACCAGCCAGTTCTCACCAGCTCCCGGAGTCTGTGTGTGGATTCCACATCTCTACCCCCCTGTGACTGAGGTAGTCAGAGTGACTAATTGACCACACCAGTGACAGGAACGTACGCAATTGTGTGCCTTTCCTAACTGGGTGGTGTGTGCCAATATTTTGCCAGTGTGACACAAAATTGTTGGCAGTAGTGAATATATTCTAGACTGGTCTTGTAGAGTTGATAAGAGATAGTCACATTAGAAATGTATAACTCCCCAATGGCTTGTTAGTTATATTCTGATCTTCAGTGCTGGTAGCATACAGAAAGATCTGTGGCATTTGAGAGCTTTCTTAGAGTTCAATAATTATACTGGCAGCTCCCAAACTGATCTTGTGTACAAAAGCTATAAAAGTGGCTCTCTGTTATGGCCTGAAGGCATATGTACAATCTCCTTATGTTTTAATTTCTGGAAATATACAAGCAAATAAAACCAGAGAACAGTACTATGTAACTTGTCAAAATTACAATATAATTAATTGCATTACTAGGAATAACAGAGAACAAGGAGTATTTGTGTTACTTCACTGTCCTTTGTTTTAATCCCAGGTAACATTTCAGAGCCCTGGTATTCTGATGCTGGAGTTCAAGTCCCACAAAAGATTCATTTCCAGATAAATAGAAACTGGCATGCTCTTGGTCTTATTGAATATGCAGTAGTCACTTTGATATCTGTTTTGTTCTCTGACATGACATCTGCCATAGCCCTATCCAAAAGCATTCAAAAAGCTAATTTTCTTAACGATTTGGCTCATAATATTTCCAAAGCTCTACAGAATCAGGTAATTCATGACAAGAGAGAAACTAAATTAAATGCCCTGGAATCTATGGTAATAAATATAGGAAATGAGCTTGCCACTCTCAAGTTCAGATAGCAGCTTCGCTTACATGCTGGCTGCTAATTTGTTTCTGTTACAGCATAATGCTTCTCAATGGGATTGGGAAAAAGTTATAAATCACTTAATGGAAATTTGGCAGAGAAATAATGAGAGTCTTATGAAATTATGTCATCTCCTCCAGGATATTCAGGATAGCAAGAATGATCTTATGGATCCTACATGGCTTACTGAACAAATAATGAATTAAATTGTATTAATCCTGAAATATGTAAACACATATAATATGCTACATTTTGAAGTTTATGTACTTACTACTAATTATCTTTTGTGTTATAATAATAGGATGCCACATCTTCTGCAAAGAAATCCAAAAACTTAAAATAATATCATATGACTTGTGCTTAAAAATAAAACAGGAGGAGATAGTAATAGCGATGATTTGAATTATGGTCCTAGACTGTCCAGCGACAGGAGTGAGCCTGAGCTGGGAGCTCTTGGTGCAAAGACACGAGTTGAGACTGCTCAGTTAATATGATGACTCCCTGTTCAAAGGAGGTTCCATGCTTGCTACAGGGCTATCAGTTCTGACCTGAGTTCAGACACCATCTGCTGTGGTAAAGAATTATGAGGACAAAGTTGGTAATTATAACGGGGCTTCATACTTCAGCCTATTTGTTTTGAGGAAATTTTCTCACAAAAAATCCTTTTAATGTTAAAACCTATATAATAAGTGTGCTAATGTGGCTCAGAGTCATTATATCCCTATCAGGATATAATGGTCCACTGGGCCCCATCTTTTTCCCTTTGTGTGTCTGCTTATCTTTTCTTCATCACCCATTGCCCTCCCCAGTTTCTGAATTAATGGCTGATCATGTCATGACAGGTATGTAGTCTGTTATCTATGGACTAAGACATCTGAAACCATGAACCAAAATAATCTTTTTCTTCTCTACATTGTTCTTGTCTGGTCCTTAGGGCATAGTGATATGAAGCTGACTGAAACAGCGCTTTTATAACATTTTATTTTCAAATTGCCAGCTGAGTGGGGCTTATGTTTTCTTTGACAATTAGTAGTAAGTATATGGACTTGCTGTTAGGGGCAGGATTTTTATATAGACAGAGTGGGCAGCAGAAGTGACCTGCTATGATTTGATGAAAATTGTGTCAATACATACTTATTTGCTAAGTACATTGTCTGTTATAATGAAACATTGACATTATCAAGTAACTTCTGTTAACAAGTTAAAAGCCTTTAAATTATTTTCTTATTTTAAAATTCGGTTGTTCCAGAAAGTCTAAACAATTTAGCCCTTAAAGAACAATCATATTTATTTTTAATAAATTGTTAACTTATTCCCTTGCCAGTGTAATCCTGAGTAGTGAAAGAGGGTGCTATAATTCAGAAAGAAGATATTTTTTCAAAAGTCAAGCTTTTCTTTCTGTATAATATTCTATGGGATATCTATGTCATTACTTATAAAGGAAATATAGGGAGTTATATTTCTATATTTTTGAGTTTCAGTGAATAATTTAAAAATTCAGTATATTTGCAAATGTAATAAAATTTATACTCATTTATCAAATTTTGCCCCTATGTTTTTTCTGTTCTTGATTGGGTTAAGTAAGACTCCAAAAATATTGGAGAAATGATGTTTTACTTGTGTACTAGTGTCTAGAGGTCATTAATTTCTGAAAGTATGTCTTATCACACTTAGTCCATGGTGTCACCCTCTGTTCCTTCCTAATCTGCTTTGTTGCTACAGAGCCTGACAGTGTTTTAGACATGTGTTAAGATCAAATGCTGAAATCTCTGGGTCTTGTTATGACTTCTATTAATTGGGATCACAGATTGTGAACTCTCCTTGTTTTAAGACCAGGTTCATTTTGGCCATTATTTTTGTCTAAGTATTAGAGCATAAAGAAAATACTGTTGTTACCTATGGCCCACTGAAACTGTATGGTATTGAGAAAGGAATCATCTCAAATATCCTTTTACCTACACAATTAAATACTTCCAATTGTATACTACTACTATCCCTTGTTGGCATGTTACACACTTTGATGATAAGTTTTTGTAGATACACAAATTTTAAAACTTATGTATAAATACAAAGTTTTTCTTTGTTATTTAACTTATAGTATTATTGACTCATATTTTGAATGACCAGAAGAATTGATCTTGTCTTCTTCAATATTTCCATCTCTTCCAATGCCCATATAATGTTTTCTATGACTAGTTATGATGGACTCTTCCTTTATATCACTCTTAGGGTTCTTATCTAATCTATAATAAAGATAGCTAGTGAGAGTACAGTAGCAGTTGAAGACAAAAAATAACCAAACAATGATTTTTAAACACTTTTATTTTTATTTTTATTTTGTTTTAGTTATACATGAAAGTAGAGTCTATTTTGATATATTTATAAAAACATGAAGTATATTTCATTCTAATTATAATCCCAGAATTGTGTATGTACATGATGAAATTTACTCCAGGCTATTCATATATGTGCATAGGAAAATTGTGTCAGATTCATTCCACTATATTTTCTATTCCTATCCCCCTCTCTTTCCTTTTTTCCCCTTTGTCTAATCCATTTAACTTATATTCTCTCACTTCCCCACCCCTTTTGTGTGTTAGCATCCACATTTCAAAGACCTTTGGTTTTATGTGATTGCTTAATTCACTTAGCATGATAGTCTCCAGATCCATTCTTTTACTAGCAAATTTCATAAAGTTATTCTTCATTATGGCTGAGTAATATTCCTTTGTGTATATAAATGACATTTTATTTATCCATTCATCTGTTGATGAATATCAAGGTTTGGGTTCATAGATTAGTATAGCTATTGTAAATTGTGCTGCTATAAAAATTTATGTGGCTGCATCATTGTACTAATCTGATTTGAAATCATTTGAATATATGTCTAAGAGTGGGATAATAGGATCATATGGTAATTTCATTTGTAGTTTTTTAAGGAATCACCATAGTGTTTTCCCTAGTGGTTGCAGCAATTTGCGTACCCATCAGCAATGTATGAGTGTTCCTATTTCTCCACATCTTCACTAACATTTACCCTTAATTGTATTCTAGATAATTACCATTCTGACTGGAGTGAGATAAAATTTCAGTTTAGTTTAATTTATATTTCTCTAATTGCTAGAGGTGTTGAACATTATTTTTCAAACATTTGTTGACCATATTTCTTCCTTTGAGAGTTCTCTGCTTAGTTCACTTGCCTATGTATTGACTGGATTTTTTTTTTTTGGTGTTAACTTTTTAAAATTCTTTGTATGTGCTGGAAATTAATGCCTTATCTGAGGTAAGGGTGGCAAACATTTTCTCTTATTATAGGCAGTCATTTATGTTCTTTATTGTTTCCTTTACTGTGAAGAATATTTGTAGATGATATCATTTATTGAATTTTTATTTTACTCTTTTTTACTTTAAGAGTCTTATTGAGGAAGTGGTTTCCTAAGCTGACATGGTAAATGCTGGGCCTACCATTTCTTTTAGAAGGTTCAGGATGTCTCAGCTAATATCTAGGTTTTGATCCACTTTGAGTTGAATTTCATACAAAGTGAGAGATAAAGGTTAAATTTCATTCTACTACATATAGATTTCTAGTTTCCCCAGTAGCATTTGTTGAAGAGGCTATCTTTTCTCCAGTGTATGCTTTGGAAACCTTTGTGTAGTATGAGATAACTGTATTTATATGGCTTTGTCTCTGTTTTTTATTGAATTCCATTGGTCTTTATAACTGTTTTAGTGCCAATACCATGCCATTTTACTTTATTTAGCTCTGTAGTATAATTTAGGTTCTGGTATTAGGATGTCTCCTGATTCACTTTTCTTGATAAGAATTTCTTTGGCTATCCTGAGCCTTTTATTTTTCAAAATGACTGCTTTTTCTATTTCTATGAAGAACATCATTGGAATTTTCATAGGAATTTTATTAAATCTGTATAGTACTTTTGGTAGTATGGTCATTTTGACAATATTAATTATGGTTATCTATGAATATGGAAGCTCTTTCCATCTTATAAGGTCTTTTTCAATTTCTTTCCCCAGTGTTCTATACTTTTCATTGAAGAGATCTTTCATCTGTTTTGCAAGATTGATTACAAATATTTTTGGAGGCTACTTTGAATGGCAAAGTTTTTCTTCCTTCACTTCAATTGTTTCATGCTGTATCAGAATGCAATTGATTTATGGGTGTTAATTTTGTAACCTGATACTTTGCTGAATTTGTTTATGAGTTCCAGAAGTTTTCTGGTGGAGTTTTTTGGGGCTTCTAAATATAGGATCATGCCATTAGCAAAGAGAGATAGTTTGAACTCTTCTTTTCCTATTTATTCCCTTTAATTTCTTTCTTTTTGTCTGATTACTCTGGCTAGAATTTCAAGGACTCTATTGAATAGAATGAAAGAGGACATCCTTCATGTTCTATTTTTCAGGGGGAATGCTTTCAATCTTTCTTCATTTAGAATGATGTTGGTCTTGGGCTTAACATATATATCTCTTATAATGTTCTACAAATTTTCTACCCTCTCTATTTTTTTCCAGTGTTTTAAATATAAATTGATACTGTTTTTTTGTCAAATGCTTTTTCTGCATTAGTTGATTTAATCATGACTTTCTTGTAATTGATTGTATTGATGTGGTGAGTTATATTTGTTGATTTCTATATTTTGATCCAAACTTGCATTTCTGGAATGGAACCTACTTTGTCATTATGCACTGTCCTTTTAATGTGTTTTTGTTTGTCAGTCAGTGTTTATTAAGATAATTTTTGCATCTAAGTTTACCAGGGATATTGGTCTTACTTTTTCTTTCCTTGATGTGTCTGTTTGGTTTTGGTATCAGGTTGATACTAGCTTCATAGGGAGGAATTCCTCAGAAGGAATCCCTGCTTTTTCAATTTTGTGGAATAATTTGAGGAGGTTTGGTATTAATTATTCTTTAAAGTCTGGTAGAATGATACTTCATCTGTTTAATTTTTTTATGTTCTCCTGGTTCTATTTGGGTAGGTCATATATCTCTAGAAATTTTCAGTGCCTTTAAGATTTTCTAATTCATTGGAGAATAAATTATCAAAACAGTATCTGATTATCCTATGAATTTCAGTACTGTCTGTGGTAGTATTTCAGTTTTCATCATGAATGTTAATTATTTTGAGTCTTTTTCTCTTTTTCGTTATCTTGTTTACAGGCTTATCAATTTTGCTTACTTTTACAAGGAACCATGTTTTTGTTTTGCTGATTTTTTGAATTATTTTTTAATCTTATTTTTTATTGATTTTTGAACTTATTATAATTATTTCCTGTCTTCTACTGATTTTGATATTGATTTGTTCTTTCTCTAGAGTCATGCTATGTAATCTTACATTATTCATTTTGTATATTTATATGTTTTCAATTAATGATCTTATAAAGTTTCCTCTTAGAACCTCCTTTTAAGTGTCCAAGAGATTTTGCTATGTTGTATCACTCTTCACATTTATATCTGAGTATTTTTTATTTTATCTCAGCCCAATTTTCTCTGATATCCATTCATCATTTAATAGCATATTATTTAGTCTCCAACTTTTAGAGTAGCTTCTATTTTTAAACTTATCATTAATTTTTAATTTCTTTCCATTATGGTCTGATAGAATGCATTGGTATTATCTCTATTTTTCATATATTTTTGAGAGTTACTTTGTAGCTTAAGAATTTTTTTAATGATCCATGTGCTGCTGAAGAGAAGATGTTGTATTCAGTATTCAGGCTTTGATGGATAAATTATTTTATATATGTTGGTCAAGTTTAAACTGCTAACTGTATTTTTTTTAGTTCTATAGCTTCTTTCTTTAGACATTGTTTGGAAAAATCTAACCAGTAATGAGAGAGGTTTGTAGAAGTTACCCAGTATTATTATGTTGTGTTCTATTTAATTATTCATATTAATAAGCATTTGTTTGATGTACAGAGATGTTCCATTGTTTGGGGCATAATTATGATTGTCATCATTTATTGTTGAATAATGCCCTTAATCAATGTGAAATGCCCTTCTTTGTATCTTCTGATCAATTTTGGCTTGAAGTCTACTTAATCTGATACCAGGATAGAAACCCTTGTTTATTTATGAGATCCATGAGATTGATATATTCCCCATCCTTTAACCTTCAGACTGTGGATATCTTTGCCTATGAGGTCAGTTTTTTGGAGACAACATATTTTTAGGTCTCTTGTTTTGTAATCCATTCTACAAGTCTTGTCTTCAGATTCATGAATTTAAACCATAAAAAACTTCTGGGTTTACAAAGGTTATTGATTAATTAAAAATACTTTAAATCATTGTTTTTGTTTCATTTATTATATAATTGCATGAAATTATATAAAAAATTCAAAATTCATAAAAAAAGAATAATTATCCAGTCTATTTTTACTTTTCTTCTTAATGGCATCACAAATGTAAATTGTTACTTTGAAATTTTTAGTTAACATCTTCAATCTTTGTCATATTCTAGGTGATAATTTATTAAGTTAACCTGACCAAAATTATTTTCAGTATAATAAATAAAGTACTAATAAAAATCACAATTTTTTGTTACTTAAAATTTATTAATGGTACTGTTAATTAGAACCAAATTTGTACCAGCTTCTTAAGAGGTGGCAATCAATGCTACAAATATCAAAGTAGAGTCCAGACATTTAAAAAAGGCTTATTATTAAAATGTTCAGAAAACTAAAAGATCTAAAGAAGAAATTAAGAGAGCAAATGCAGGAGATGAAAAAAAAACATGTTAATGAAAAATGGAAATATAATAAAGAAACCAGTAAGAACTGGAAATGAAAGACATAATGAATAAAATTAATCATTCAATATGAAGCATCACCAACAGATTACATTAAGTACAAAATAGAACTCCAGTCCTTGAAAATAAGAACCTCCAATTTTGAAAACAAAATACATAAATTATAGTGGTGGAAATAAAATATAGGGAAAACTAATAGAACATTTTCAGAGTATACAAGAAATCTTTGGACAACATTGAGACCAAACCTGAGAATCACTGTGATCGAAGATAACATGTAGATACAAGTGTGAGTCAGTAAGAACATTTTCAATGAGATTGTCACAGAAAATTTTACCCACTTCAGAAAAGAGATAGATATAAACATATAAGAAGGATAGAGGACCCAAAGTAGATCTAAATAAATGAGAAGTTCTTCAAGACACATAATAATCAATATTCTCAACATAGAAAATAAGGAAAAATATTAATAGCTGCAAGAGAGAAACATCAGGTCACAAAGAGGTGAATCAATAAGGCTCACTTCTGATTTCTCAACTCAGACACAAAAATAAAGGAGGGCCTGCAATAAGATATCTCAAGGTTTAAAATAAAGCAACTGCCAACAAGTTTGCTATACCCATGAAAATTCTTTCATATTCTATGGGGAAATATACACATTCCATGGCAAAGTTAAATGAATGTATGACAATAAAGCTAGCATTGCAAAGAATTCCAGAAAGATAAAATTCATGCGGAAGAATACTAAAACAAAATTAAAAACTCAGAAATAAGTAAATATACATAAAAGACTATTCAGCTAAATGCAAATCAAGACAGAATAAGTATAATAAAAAATGGCAACATGTCACAAACACATATCTGTAAAAACACTAACATAAGTGGTCTCAAATCCATAATCAAAATGCATAGACTAGCAGAATGGATCAGGAAACAAAATCAAAATTTATATTGTTTGCAAGAGATTTAGCTTGTAGGCAAAGATGTTCACAACCAGAACATGAAGGCTGAGAAATAGTTTTCATGCAAATGGATTTTGGAAACAATCTTGATTAACTACCCTCATATTTTCAAAAACGCTAAAATACTTAGAAATAAATTAAAATGAAAGCATAGCATATAAAAATCACTAGTGTAATATGAAAGCAGTACTAAGAGGAAAATTAATTGCATTTAATGCCTACATTTAAAAAATAGACAGATCTCAAATAAAAGAGCTTACACTCTACTTCAAATTGCTATAAAAGTAACAACATAGCTGCTAAGCCAGGAGAAGGCAAGAAATAATAAGAATCAAAACCAAAATTAATAAAAATTGAGAATAGAAAAATACTTAATAAATAAGATCAAAAAAGATTTGGTTTTGAGAAAAGATAAATGAGATTGAGAAACACATAAATTAGTCAAAAGGAGAAATAAAACCCAAATCACCAAGATTAGACAATGAAAAGGCAATGTTACCTTAGACATTTGACATCTAGAGGATTATTGGAAACTATATTGAAAATTTATACTCCAATAAACTTCAAAAACTAAAAGACATTGAGAGATATTTAGACACATAAGAATTGCCTAAACTGAATCAGGAAGATATAGGAAAACTAAACAGATCAACAATAAGTAATGAAAGTTAAACAGCAATCAAAAACCTACCACTACCAACAACAACAACAAAGGCCAGGAAGAGATCAATTCTCAGAAGAGTTCTACAAGACCTTTAAAAAAGTGTTTCTCAAAATATTCCATGAAATTGAAAGATAAGGAAAACTGCTAAATACATTCTATAAAGCCAGTGTAAAACTAATACCAAAACTAGAGGAGGACATATCTAGAAAAGAAAAATACATACCAGTATCCCTAACGAACAAAGGTACAAAAATATCAAAGGTGTTTTAGTCAGCTTTTTCACTGCTGTGATTAAGGAACCCAACCAGAACAACTGTAGAGGAAAATTGTGTTTCAGAGCTCATTGTTCCAGAGGTCTCAGTTCATAGACAGCTGACTCTATTCCTCAAGCCTTAAGATTATGCAGAACAACATGGCAGAAGAGTATGGAGGATGGAAGTGGCTCATAGGATCTGATCAGAGAGCAGAAAGAGTGACTCCACTAACTACATAAAAATGTATACCTCAAAGCTATGCCCCCAATGCTCCACTACCTCTAGCCACACCCCACCTGCCTTGAGTTACCACTCAAATAATACTATTATGTCATTAATTCACTGATTAGGTTAAGGGTTTCATAACCCAATCATTTATTCTCTGAACCTTTTCACTTTGTCTCACATGTGAGCTTTTGGGGAAAACCTCACATCCAAATAGTAACAAAAGAACATTAAAAATATATTTTATATGTTCCCAATTATATTATATACCCCCAAATCCCACAAGAGGACTGCTAGAGCTGATAAATGAACTTTGCAAAGTAGTAGAGTAAAAGATGAACATAGTATAGAAAAGCTCTATACTCCAACAGTGATTCAGCTGATAAAGAAAACCATCCCCTTCACCATAACCTCAAAAAAAATATCTGGACATTAATCTAACCAAGGAGGTGAAAGATTTCTGCTATGAAAATTATAGAAGACTGAAGAAAGAAACTCAAGAGTACTTCAGAAGATGGAAAGACCTCCCATATTCTTAGATAGGCAGAAATAATGTTATAAAAATGAACATACTATCAAAAGCCACATGCACATTCAATGCAATACCAATGAAAATACCAATGACTTTCTTCACAAAACTAGAAAAACATCCCTAAAATTAAGTTAGATGAATAAAGACTCAGAATAGCCAATGCAATTCTGAACAAGAAAATTGATGCAAGAGTTATCACAAAATCTGATCTCAAAATATAATAGGTATAATAGCCCAAATGGCATGGTATTGGCATGAAAATGGATATGAAGACAAATACAATAGAAGACATAGAGGCAAATCCAAGTTTTTTACTGCCATTTAATAACTTTACAAAGGTGCCCAAATGTTGGCAAAAAAACAACCTTTCAATAAATTGTGCTGGGATAACTAGATATCAATATGTAAAAGATGGAATTTAAATCCCTTTATTATATCCTGCAAAAAAACTTTTTAAAAAGTGGATCAACTAGATATCAATGTGTAAAATATGGAATTTAAATCCCTTTATTATATCCTGCAAAAAAGTTTTTAAAAGTGGATCAAAGACTTAGAAATTAGGTCATAAAACTTGCAACCAATAAAAGAAAACAGAATTAATGCACCATTACATAAATTCAGGCACTAACTTCCTCAAGATGACCCCTACACCTCAAGAAATAAAACCAAGAATCAGAAAGTGAAATGCTCTCAAATTTAAAAAAAAAAGCTTCTGCACAGCAAAGAAAACAAGATAGTGAAGAATGAGCCTAAGGAATAAAAGAAAATCTTAGTCATCTACTACTCTGACAGGAGATTAATTTCCAGAGTATATAAAGAATTAAAAAATCTCAAAGCCCAAACAAATAGCCCAATTAATAAATGGGCAAAAGAATAAACAGCAACTCATCAAAAGAAGAAATACATATGGCCAAGAAACAAATGAAAATAATGTTCAGCATCACTAGTAATTAGCAAATCAGGAGAATTTCATCTTACTCCAGCCAGAAGGCAAATATCAAGAATTATCAAGAACACAAATAATAATGAATACTGGCAAAGATGTGGAGGAAAAAGAAGATACACTCAGATATTTTGGGTGGTACTGCATGTTAGCACACCCACTCTGGAAATTCTGTGGAGATTCCTAAAAAAAAAAAAATCACACAATATGAATCAGCTAAGCCACTCATCGTAAGATTTAAAATAAGCATATTATAGCAATACAAAGTCAATGTTTATAACAGCATGATTCACAATGGCCAAATTATGGAATCAACCCAGAATCCCCAGCAACACATTATTGAATCAAGACAATGTGGTATATATACACAGTGGAGTTTTACTCAGCCATAACGAAGAATGAAATAATGGTGTTTGCCTGTAAATGGATGGAAATTGAGGAAATTATGCTAAGGGAAATAAGCCAGACTGAGCTGATTTAGAGTTGAGTGTTTTCTTTCATTTGTTGAAGATATAGCACAATAAAGGAAAGAGGATGGTTGGGAAGGAGATCGGATCATACAAAAATACCCAGATCAGTAGAGTAGAAGAATGAGAATGAGTGAGGGAGAAATGAATAGAAAGGGGATAATAAATGAAATGATTTAACAAAATTATGCTATATTTATATATAAAGGTAACAAAGGGAATTCCATTTTTTAAGAGAGAGAGAGAGAGAGACAGAGATAGACAGAGAGAGAGAGAGAGAGAGAGAGAGAGAGAGAGAGAATTTTTTAATATTTATTTTTTTAGTTTTCGGCGGACACAACATCTTTGTTTGTATGTGGTGCTGAGGATCGAAACTGGGCCGCACGCATGCCAGGCGAGCGCGCTACCACTTGAGCCACATCCCCAGTCCAGGAATTTCATTTATATATATATGTAAAAGAAAAGTGTTAAGCAGAGTAAGGAAATTAGGGGGAAGAGGAGGGAAATGGAGACAGATATCAAATTTTTTGCATGCATAATTTTGCCAAAATGAACCTCATTACTATTTATAATTATGAGGCTCTAATAAAAAAATTAAAAAATAAATATAAAATTAATAATTCCACTAATTAATTGAAATTTATAGTATTATTGACTACTACCAAAATGGTCCTAGATATTCATGTATATGTGTATATTTCTGTGTGTATAAATATGTAATATATATATATATAACTTGTGTATATATGTACACAAATATTTATTTTAAGATGTGAAAAATTATGAGCAAAGATGTATATTTTTTTCTGTCAAAACACAAAATGAAAATAGTTCCATATTTATGACTGCAGATTAGTATAAGAAGCTAATAGATACCTATAAGATGTTTAGAAATACATCAAAAAATCAAATGATAATAATGTAGCTAAGGAAATATATCATTTATTTAAGTATGTCTAAACTAAGTGGCAAACTTAGTTTTGGTTTTCAAGAAATATAGGTGATGATATTTCCAAAGATTCTTTCTCTATAAAATCCTTACTCTGCACAGAATGCCAAAAATTTATTTCATATTTTAACACTATAGCTACATGTTTCTTTGCTCTCTTTATAATTACTTGGAGAAAATGGTACCATAAAGGTATAGAGTTATCATCTTCTGGTGTTCTTCTCATTTTTGATCCTGCAGTTATGATGTTACATTTAGCTGGGAGTTTAATATCATCCATTTATATGCAGCCAACAAAACAGAAAATTATGTATTGGAATGCCCTGCTGACTGACATTTTTTAAAGTTGCCAGGACATTTTCTTTTTCTGTAATAGAAATGTGCTGGAAGCACTCAAGGTCTGAAATCTGATTCCCATTAAATGGTGTAGAGTGGTAATTACCAAGAGTTCTCATTAATATTTCATGGCCTAATTGTACAGTACTTTGACACTGCCCATCTTGTAACAATTTTTCCTAATTCTAAAGAGCACTTTATAATTAGGTATAATATGATAGATGTATTAAGATTGATTATACCTCATTGCATCTTCACAAAGATAATTGTGATATATTAATTAATTTGTGTGTGTGTTCTGTTTACCCTGTATACACTATCATAGAAGGAACTATGCATATGACAATTTGGCATTAGGCCTGAAAATTAACCCTATGCTTCTAAAAAATTATTAATCCAGGTAAATGCATGATAAATTTACTTAGCCTTTTATGTAGTATAGGAGAATTCATTTAAAAATGAAGATTCAAAATAACCAGGATAAAATCTGTACAGTGAAGTTAAGTTTGCTGAAACAAGTAGGTATTTGGGGAGAAATATGATTGGACCAAAAGGGTATGATCTTGTGGTAATAAACTGTGAGGAACTTCAGTAAGGCCTGTGCAGATTCTTTACTGTGACTTTGTATGAAGTTCTTTCCTCCAGAAATGGGGAAGGATTGTTCTCACATAAGGATCTCTGGGGAAGAGTAAGGAGAAAGTCAGAGAGTAACCTCCAAACTAACATATTTATGGTTACTGTTTTCCAAGCCCTAACACAGTTATTCTGCATGTGATTTTCAGAATTATATGTCAAAACAAATAATGATCAAATTTTAATGATGATTTAATGATGATTAGCTTTGACAATAGAAAAATGAATAGATAAATGCTGCTTACAATACAAACAAAAATGATTTAAGAGAAAAATCATAATATCTTAGAGATGGAATAGTGTTAAATACATGCCAATAAAATTATATCATTTGTATAAATTCAATTCATATTGTTTTTAATTAGATTAAAGGAAGCTAAGAGTAATTTCTGTAGTAAATATTACTTTTCTATAATGCAGCTAACTTTAAAACAAAATTGGGAGATCTACATCCAGATAATTTTTTTGAGAGAGAGAGAGAGAGAGAGAGAGAGAGAGAGAGAATTTTAAATATTTATTATTTTTTAGTTTTCGATGGACACAACATCTTTGCTTGTATGTGATGCTGAGAATTGAACCCAGGCCACACGCATGCCAGGTGAGTGCACTTCTGCTTGAGCCACATCTCCAGCCCCAGATAAGTTTTAATTTGATAATACCAAAAGTATTTTTAAATAGTATGCTCTACATACTTTAAAAATACTTTGACAATATATAAAAGTGGGATTGATATAGGCCCTTTAAAAATTATAAAATATATATTATATATGTATAAATATATATATATCTGTCTCTTATAAAAATCTA
>NW_026000261.1:13662246-13666965 GCF_001458135.2 Marmota marmota marmota
ATTAAATTTGATAGAACATAGTCTGAGTACTCTGGTCAACTATTAATATTCATTGTGACAATTATTTCAGATATCTCTGTAACAGAGAAACTAACAACAAAAAATCAATTAGATTCATAATTCAAATTTATATTGTTATTAAAATAAGTTGCTATTATATTTTATAATTATCAGAATTTTGCATTGAATCTTTACTAATTAGTTAAATTTTTCTTTGTCATTTATTTTAAAACATCAGTTAAAACCTACATACACAAATGTCATACTGAGTGCAGATATTAATTAGGGCAATTTTAACTTTTTCTCTAAATTAGAACATGAAGAAATGGTAAATTATGATTGCCAGATATTTTGCTTTAGTTGTGGATGGTTGCAATACTTTTATTTTTATGTATTTATTTTCATTTGGTTCTGAGGATCAAACCCAATACCTTACATTATCTAGGCAAGCGCTCTATCACTGAGCTATATCTCCAGCCCCAGACTATTACTTCTAATGTTGTCTTCATAACACAAACTTGTTATTATTTTCTTCAGTTTCTTAAATTTTCAGGTTTTACATTTCACAAAGTTAAATTGATAATGCAACCTTAAAAATTTGGCACATTTCAATTATTGAACTCAAAAAGCGGAAAGATCCTGCATTTACATAAAGGATTGTTGTGAGAGATTTAATGCAATACTTTAAAAATACTTTGGCAAAGAAAGAACAATGTTCATATAGTATAATTTGTGTGTTATTTTGTGTTTTCTGTGGAATGAAAAATTATTTAGTGGAATTTTAATCATTGATTTTGAAGTTCAAAACTGTAAGTTGTGAGCAAGTTATATTTTTTAAGAACAATATATTTCTACCAGTTATTTAATCTAGTTAACAAAATTGTCTTCTGTATGAAAGAATAGCTGCTTCATAAAAGCACAACTTTTTTAGCCTTCAATACAACCAGTCAGTGCAAATAATACAGGTTATTCAAAAATTTTAGCTCCTTATATAAATATGAAGTGCTGATTTAGGACTCAATGTGAAATTAATAAATATATTTCTGTACTTAGACAATTTAGTCTAAGTACAGAAATATATTTATTAATTTCACATTGAGTCCTAAAGCAGCACTTCAAAATTTTATTAATGTTTTGTTTTTATTAAAAGCTTATTATTTTGTAATTAGAGTGATAAAAATATCTGCTTGTTTTAGTCAGCTCTGTGTTGCTGTGACCAAAACACCTGAACAGCTGGGACTGGTGATGTATGCCTGTAATCCCAGTGGATGGAGAGCTGGAGTAGGAGAATTAAAGTTCAAAGCCAGCCTCTGCAACTTAGAGAGGCCCTAAGCAACTTAGTGAGACCCTGTCTCAGAATTAAAAAAAAAATGAATAAACAAAAGGACTGGGTGCCATGACCAGCGTGGCAAAACTAGCAGGTTCTGGCAAGGGGCAATGGTAGATTAGAAAAATAAAGACTCTACATATGCAGATTGTGAAGATAACAGCTGGAATTTAGTGGAACACTACTCTCTGATAGAGAAGTAGGTATAAAGAATTATGACAGCAATATTTATTATATATGTCTCATTAATCAGATTAAAGACTATGCAAACATTATTCGTTGTATTCATGAAAGTTACAGAGTTAGCAGTATTATGCAGCTTATTCCTCAGTTACTTACTACTCTTGCAATGTGCAATGTTAGGAGCTTCTTGTAGGTCTCAAGAGAATCCATTGTTTAAAGTTACTGTTATGTCAACAGGTTCAGGAGCAGTGGAACTTGGTGAAACATTGTCATTGTCTATCTAAATAGTTCCTTTATCCCCAGGAGCTGTGTGCCTGAGATCAAAGTTGAGGCTGATAAGACTCTAACATAGAGCCTCCTCATGCAGAATATTACCATAGCAACTAGGCATCCTGTATCTTTGTACAGAAACTTTCCCAGGCAACAAGTATGCCACAGCCATAAAGTCTTTGGGACCCCAATTTCAGACATTGCTCTCCCATTCACTGTCATGACTCTCCACAACTGGGAATGTGGGTCAGTGGTTAAGCAGCCCTGGGTTTAATCTCCAGTAACAAAAATAAATAAATAAATAGTACCTAACCAGAGCAACTTAGTGGAGAGAGTTTCATTTGGCTTTTGGTTTCAGAGGTTTATTTCAGGGTTAGCCAGTTCCATTGCTCTGAACCCTAGGTGTAACAGAATAACATTGCAGAATGTAGATGCTCAGCTCATTACAACTGGGAAGCATAGACAGAGAGGGGAAGGGGTCACAGGATAGATGCCTCTTGCAGGGCATGTCCCCACTAATTCACTTTTTCTAGCTATAGCCACCTGACTACAATTGTCACCTAGTTCATCCAAACTATGATGGGTTGATTAAGGTTACAGATCTTAAAATCTGATCATTGATTTTCTTAATATTTCCTAATTAGTACAAGAGCTTTTGGGGGAACCTTATGGTCAAAACATAACATTTTCCCCATGGCCCCCAAAACCTCATGCCCATATCACAATGTAAAATGCATTTAATATAACTACAAGAGTACACATGGTGTTAAGAATTCCAGCATTACCCAAAAGTCCAACCCAAAACGTCATTTGATACTCAAGGCAAACTCTTGACTGAGAGAACCTGTAAAAACAAGTTATATGCATATGTCCAATATGTCATGACATAGGATAGCCATTCTCATCCAAAAGGAAAAATAATGGTAAAGAAAGAAGGGATGCAACTAAAACAAGCCCATAATTCAGCTAAAAAAAAAAAACATTTTCTATAACTCCATCTCTGGCATCTGGGACACATTGTAGTGAGGTGTAATCACCAAAGGGCTTTGGCTGCCCTACATCTTAGATGTTAATGTTTGCAGCCCATGTGAACTCCATTTTAGTTTGGATCTGTCCACAGCTAAAAATGTTTCCTGGAAGACATTCCACATTACTGGCATCTTTAGTTCTTGGGATCTCCATTCCAGCTTCATTTTCACCTTCATGGCTTCTTGCATTGCCCACTTTGGGGAACCTCACTGAGATTATGACCCTGCTACACTTTGTCTGGTTTCCCAGGACTACCATTTGGAAGCCTATATGACCTCTTAACTCTGGTGTCATGCATTCCTGCAGAACCAGCACCACATGATTGATGCCAAGGTCTTCCACCAGCTTGAGCAGTAGCTGAACCCTGGAGTCATGTTTGCAGTGGCTTCTGACTGACTACCTATGTATCTCAACGAAGTGACATAATTTCCTAGGTGTACTTTTGCAAGCATTGTATCCCCATGATTTATTCTCAGAAGAATTTTACTTGTGCACCCTTCAGCCTGTGATGGATATGGTCTTGCCAATTCCTGAAATACCCTCAATTCATCTTTCCTATTGTTTCTGTGCGAAGTACTTAGCATCTCTTTATTGACTATAATTTCTCCAATAATCAATCCTTCCCCAGACTCAGTTTTACACATGCTTTCTGGATAAATCACAGCTTCAAAAATCATTTTGCTCTGCTACCTGCTCTTGATTTTCACAGTAAATCTAATTAAAGGCTGTCAGCAAAATTAATACCACAGACTGAATGTAGTGCTGCCTGGAAATTTTTCCCATCAAAATAATTAATCAATTGCCTTTAAATTTGGTCTTACCCAACATCTCAGGACATAGGCAAAATGTGGACAAGCACTTTTTCAGAATGTAACATGTATGTTCTCCAGTACAATTTCTAATAGAGACCCCAGCAACCTATGAAATGTCATGAGCACAGTTTTTATTGTGTGCACTCCTATTAGTATTCTGGTCTTCTGAGCTCCCACCATAGTCACCATTAAACTTTGCTTACAGAATTCTAAGATTTCTCCAGTTTTCATCTCCAAACATTTCCAAATGAATTTCACAAACTATTTCCAAAGACAACTTCTGAAATTTCTGATCAGGTTAGTCACACTAACAACACCATTTATCAGTACCAGGTTTATTTTTATTTTTATTTTTTGGTATTAGTCAGTTTTTTACTGCTATAATGAAAGTACATGAAAAGAAAAAAAAAATGTTAGAAGAAAAAAAGTATATTTTGGCTAACAATTTCAGTATTTTAATCCATGGTTGGCCATTTCCATCTCTGTGGGCCCAAGGTGACACAGAACATCATAGCAGATGATAGCTGCTTAGCTCATTACAGTTAGGGAGCAGAGAGAAAGAGAGAAAGGAAAAGGGGAATATGAACTCTTTCAGGACACAGAACCATTGACCCACCTACACCAGGCATGTCCCAACTTCCTATAATTACCACACAATTTGCCCATTAAAACTTTGATGGACTGATTAGGTTATTTTCATCTTATACTTGAACCTCTGAATATGTCTACATTAGCGCAGGAGATTTGGGGGGACACCTTATAAACAGTTCAAAATAATATTCCACATCACATACATTCCTAGTATCACGGCATTTTAAAATAAAAGTTAAAATACATTTTAATGGCTCAATAATAACCCATCTTTAATTGTTAAAATGTCAATGTTTTATATAAGAGAAAGATACTCATTATAATATTTATCTTAAGATTTTCAGTGGCTGGGGATGTGGCTCAAGCGGTAGCGCTCGCCTGGCATGTGTGCAGCCCCGGTTCGATCCTCAGCACCACATACAAAGATGTTGTGTGCACCAAGAACTAAAATAAACATTGAAAAAAAAATTCTCTCTCTCTCTCTCTCTCTCTCTCTCTCTCTCTCTC
>NW_026000261.1:13666990-13686049 GCF_001458135.2 Marmota marmota marmota
AAAAAATTCTCTCTCTCTCTCTCTCTCTCTCTCTCTCTCTCTCTCTTAAAAAAAATAAAAAGATTTTCAGTTGTATGACCAAACACAATGTTTGATATAATCTTATCTTTGCTGCATTCACAATTAGAAAAAAAAACTCATAGTTAAATGAAATTTCATAAAAGTTTAAGTTCGGTTTTTTTCCCCATTTTTACAAACTACAGCACAAATAAAAACTAATTCTTTCAGCATGGGTTTATTAATTGCTTCCTACCAAATAGGTTTTTGCTTATAAAATTAGGAAAAAACACTAATATTAATCAGATCAGAAGACAAGATTTATATTTGCTATGGACACACAGATTGATCATATGGAAAATGTTTAATGCATAAGATATTTTTTTGATAGTGCTTGGGATTGAGCAAAGCACTCTACGAACTGAGCTGTATCCCTGTTTAATGTATAAATAATACAACTTCCTTATTTCTCTTAGTGTCAGAGAGAACATTTGCACAATAATAATCCCATGGTATTAAATACATATTCATGGAAATAATGTAGATTTTTTCATGTATTCAATTAGTCTTGAAAGCTAAAATTCTTTATGTTCTTGACTAATAATGGAAATAAATAAGAAACACAATTTATAAAATTTGATTGCTATTTACTTCAGTAAAAATTTGTAAACTAGTTATGTATTGGTGGTTATAGTATTTAATTGGTACATTATATCATTTCTTATATACTGGCAACCTATAATCATTGACTTCTATTTTCCTTAGAGATCTCTGATCATAAAGTTTTGAAGTGATGTGACAAATCATCAGAGCAAATGTTGATGTTTTATTAAAGCACAGCAAAAGTAAGTTATATAAAAGAGTTCACTTATAGCAAATAATTGTTCATGAATACTTTTAAAGCAATACTAATGATAAAAATATAATTAATTAAAAAGATTAATGAGTAATGAATAACCATTACACTTCCTGATTGTTTTGCTAACTTATTTTCTTTCTTTCTTTCTTTCTTTCTTTCTTTCTTTCTTTCTTTCTTTCTTTCTTTCTTTCTTTCTTTCTTTCTTTCATATCAGGAATTTAACCTGAGGCACTTAACAAATGAGCCACATCCCCAGCCATTTTAATTTAATTTAATTTTTAAAATTTGATACTGAATCTTGCTAAGTTTCTTAGAACCTTGCTAAATTGCTGAGGCTGACCTTAAATTTATGATCCTCTTGCTTCAGCCTCCTGTGTCATTGGTATTACAGGCATCTGCCACCAAGCTCAGCTCTATTTTTTTTTTTTTTTTTTTTTTGCGGGGAGTGGTACCAGGGATTGAACTCAGAGAAATTCAACCATTGAGCCACATCCCCAGCCCAATTTTTGTATTTTATTAGAGAGAGGGTCTTACTGAGTTACTTATTGCCTCACCATTGCTAAGGCTGACTTTGAACTAGAGATCCTCTTGTCTCAGCCTCCTGAGCTGCTGGGATTAGAGGTGTGCTCCACTGTGCCTGGCCTCTATTGGTTTTTTTAACTCATGATTTCTATCACAGTTATTATTAGAGAAGCATAACTGTTTATACTTCATAATTAAATAAAAATTTGTTGTCTTAAAACAAGGTAATTGTGGTAATTATACCACAATATTGTAAATGTCACTACTTAAATTATTTTTTGATAGGCACTTTTATGAGAATTCAACCTCAATAAAACAAATAAGAAAAAAAATAAGAGAAATAACAACAAACCAAGATGTACCTTTATGATATTAATTTAGTTTGACTGATTTAACTAAACAGCTTTTTTATTTATGATATATTGAAGTTTATCTGCTTTTTCATTCTACCAATTTTAAAAAATATATTTTTAATTGTATCTGGACACAATATCTTCATTTTTTTAAATTTTTTAATATAGTGATGGGTATTGAAGACAGTGCCTCACACGTGCTAGGCAAGGACTCTACAACTGAGCCACAACCCCAACTGCTCATTCTACCAAATTTTTATGAGCAACTATTATGTTCCCAGTAGTGTGATAGGTGCTGTGAAGATAAATAAAAGTCACAATGTCTACCTCAAAAAAGTAAAAATGGAGTTGAAATACTTGTTTTAATGTTGAATATTTCTTCATTGTAAAACTTATAATTTCCTTGGATGGTATAATATATTGAATAACTCTTCTTAAGAGATGTCCACATCTTAATCACAAAAAACCCTGAATATTTCACATAGCTAAGCAAGAGGGATTTTGCCCACTATATCTTATATATATTTCATTAAATATAATAAGCTAATGATACTTTGAGTTTTCCATTATATGGGACATAACAATTTTTTATTTATCATGTTTCTTTTTAATCAGATTTTTGTTAAGCACAATATTTTCTGTCATTAATAAACTAAATTTAGCTGATTATTTCATCCTGAAATTATAATTACTGTAAAATAGTTTTAAATTATTCAAAAATGTTGACAGTTTTTGCCAAAATGACCCTCAAACATAATTACAATTTTCACTTCCAACACTCATTAATAATGACTGTAACTCTTCTTCAGCAATAGATATATTTGTTTTACTTTTAAATAAATAGGGCTGTATAACTAATGTGATCCTGCAATCTGTACACGTGGAAAAATAAGAATTCATACCCCATTTGAATCAAATGTATGATATGTCAAGATCATGGTAATCTTTTGAGCAACTAATATAAAAAAAGAAAATACATGGTATTTGTAATGGAAAAAAATAAAGAAATAGGGATAATCTTTACTATACTGTTTTGCTTAATTTTTTTTACTAGTAGAATATTGCTTAAATATCAGCTTATCAATGAAAACTACCTTGACAATTGTATTTAAATTGCATTTATAAACACCACCTTTTTGCCCAATCTTGGGCTTTCACAGTCTCTCTAATCATACTATATATACATATAATTACTATTTCCTACTTTCTATCACACTAAATAATTATTGTTCTCTCACCAATTACAAAAATTGACTCAAAATACTTTAAAGACATTAATGTAAGATCTGAAACAGATTATTAGAAAAATAGTATATAGAACATTTATAGGACATTGGAATGAACAAGGACAGTATATCCTCAAAACACTTAGAACCAAAACAAAAATGACAAAGTTACATCAATCTAAAAAGTTCCTGAATGAGAAAGGTTTCAATTAAAAGAATAAAGAGACAACTTACATAATGAAACATAGTGTATTCAAACTCTACCTTTAAGAAGAGTTCAATATCCCAAATATATTAGGAACTCTAAAACCTGAATTGGAAAACAAACAAAAACTTATTAAAACACTAAGTAGATATTTTCACAAAAAGACACACAAATGGCTAATACATATATGAAAAATAAATTGTCAACATCACTAATCACCAGGGAAATTTAAATCAAAATCACAATTAGATATCACTTCACCCCAGTGATTATCAAAGAAAGAGGAAATTCAAGTGAGAATATGGAGAAGAGGGAAAAATTGCACACCATTGGTTATGATTTTAATTAGTAAAGTCATTGTGGAAAACATGATAAATTTTCCTTAAAAATAATGTAACCATATGATCCAGCAATACTACTATTGGGTATTTGTCCAAAGGAGATGAAATAAGTATGTCAAAGGGACATCTGTGCTTATATATATTGCAGAACTATTCACAATAGCTAGAAAGTACAAACAACCTAGGTGTCCACAAACAGATGAATAAATGAATGTGGTACATACATAGAATACTATTCAGAAACAAAAACAATAGATACAACATGAATGGAACTGGAGATCATTATGTTAAGAAAAATAATTCAGGCACAGATAAATACTACATAATATTACTCATATGGAACTTAAACAGTTGATCTCATAAAAGTGGAGAGTTAAAGGGTGATAAACAGTTGAGAGAACACAGGGGATGTGTGTGGAGGAATGAAAAGAGTTTGATCAATGTGTACTAAATTACGGTTAAATAAGTAGAAGCTCTGAGCTACTATTGCACAGTGTAATAACTACAGGTAATGATAATGTACTGCATATTTCAAAAAATTAGAGAAAGTATTTTGAATATTTTCAACAAAAAACCCACAAACGTCTGAAGAGATAAGTATGTTTGAACTGGTTTAAACACTATGGGATATACACAAATATTAAATAGTCAATGGTATCCCATTAATATATAACACTTTTGTTTCTGTGTATCAATTAAAAATAAGATAGAATAAAATAAATTTGGAGCCATATGAGAGAATTATTCTAACACTATCTTCTCCAGCATAATGCTAAACATGTGTTGCTTACTGTTTTTTCATAATATACCCACAGACACTACTTGAATCTCTTCTCACTCAATTTTTAGTTTCAAAATTGAGATGGTTAATCTGATTGTCCAATTGATTGAATTGAGAGATTGATTGAAAATGCCAAGGATGAAGATGACTCTGGGTGTGTCTATGAGGGTGTTTCAAGAAAGTTCTAGAACATACTCTCATGTGAGACAGAAAACTGAAGTGGGAATCCACCCTGAATATGGTTAGCACTGTCCAATAGATTGGGAGCCCCATGGGGGGTGGGGAGAAAGGAGGAAGTCATGAGAGTGTAAATTTGGTTCTTCCTGAGTAGGTGAATCTATTGCTGTTGCCATTAACCATAGACATTGGACTCTAGATTCTTCACTTTTCTGAAATGGATGCTCACCAGTGACTCTCCAGGGAGTTTTCAAAGTTTCTGTCTCATACTCAGGTTAAATCATTGGCCCTTCTTGTTCTGATGCTTCAGCTTCTTGGATTGAGCTACTGTTCCTATGTCTCTCCCTTATGCTTTTCCAGCATTCAAGCAATGATTTCAGGACTATATGCAGCTTCTGATTGTGTAAGTCAATCTAATAAATACTATTTTATAATTATAAATAAAAAATATATAATGTAATATATATTATATGTAATATATATGTCATATATAACATTATATATATATTTGGTAAATATATATAAATATATATATTTATATAGATATATATATAAATATACATATATATATATATACATATATATGTGTGTGCATGCTAATTCTGTTCCTCTTGAGAATGCTAACTAATATAAAACCAAATATAACTATTTTAAAGATCAGTGTCTTTGGAATTTAAACGATGAAAACATTTTAACTATGCATTCAGATATCAAAAAATAGATTTTTAATAATGATTTACCATAGTGTCGGGGATTTTAGCCCCCTATTCCCTCCTGACCTGCGGGAGGTTGGGGGAGCACGCCCAGACCAGGAAGAACCAAGAAAGGTAAATGTCGACTGGCCGCCCACACCCAGCCCTCCCTCGCCAGAGGACAATCAGAGGCGCCAGGGAGAACAGTCAAAGCAGGATCTCCTTTATTGAGAAAACACACACAGCTAATATAATGTACAGGAGCCAATCAGGGTAAAGGTCAGCAGGGTGGGGAGAGTTCATGTGTACACCCATCTTACAGGCAGTAATGGGAGACATGAGCTGTCCGTGAGGGCAGAAGGATCTGAGCCTATCCTAGGGGTAGTCTGATTCTTCATCACAACCCAAGGCAATGCCTTCTGGCTAATTGCTAGGTGCTCTCTTAGCCACATGTGGCCCCAGGACTGGGAAGCGGGTAGCAGCCAGCAAGTTAAGTTTCCTCTTTTCTGATGCAACATGTCCCACATAACATTATGCCCTACACCATAGTGAATGTACATTATAACTTGTAGTATCCTTTGGCAAAGTATTCAGAGGTCACTTTTTTTATGTAGTTTGCCTTCCTTGATCTGATTTTCCTCAATACCCCTGGATAGAGCAACTTTCCTAAAATAAAAATGTTAAATACCTTTGATCCTGAAAATTTACCTGTCCTGATCTGTAAGATATATTAATCAATGTTCTTGCTATGCCAATAATGTGTTTATTATCACTGATTTATGATTTTATACTATCTTAAAATTTCATAAATATATTTCTTTCTCACTAGTGGTCATTTGCCTTGTTCCACAGTTGTTGTTGTTGATATATATATATATATATATATATATATATATATATATATATATATATATATATATTACAAAAAATGCTGCTGTAAGCACAGCATCATATCTTCTATTGGACTAATGGTTTTCTCTAGATCAGTATTTTAAAAACTATTTTTCTTAAATAGTTTTTAAAAGACTTATGTAAAACTATATCCCTTTCACATAAGTTTTGGTTGGTGTCTAAATATTTTACTCAATATAAGTGTTTCAAATGAGGTATTTTCTAGTATATTATAAATTTGTCTTAAATGTATTTTCATCAGATACATGGAACTATAGTCTTGGCTTGTGCAATTTATAAAACTGTCCACAGTATATAGTATAATTGGCAAAAACAGCACTCACTATAAGCATTAAGCCAAATTTAATTCACATTGTTAATAAATACCACTTAATTTATCAATCTAAACACAACATAAGATGCACCATTAATCAGCTTACTTCCAAATGTTGATAGGTAGGTATAAAAACAAATACTTGATGTATCTAGTTATTGATTGATACAAAGAAACAGAGATTTTTATACTTATTTTCAATTAGATAAAATAAAACCAAGAGCTTTTTTTGTTTGCTTTTATAAAAATCTATCTCAGAAACTTTTTATGCTCAGATTGTTCTCTTAGATCATGCCCCACAACATTTTGCATTCTAATATACTATAATAATATTTAAGATAACAGAAATCATGCCTTTATTTTATTAAGTCTGTGATTAATGAGGAAAAGGAAGAGAGAGCCTTCCTGAATTTACTGCTCTGGTATATTGTGGGAATAGAGTGTATATAATTAGGAATGGAGATGTTAAAGATTTGTAATTTTTAGAATTTTACTTTGCCATGATACCTTTAACTTAACTTTTAGGATTGTTGTACCAATTTATATTTCCAGAGCTCTCTTGACTCCATATTGTTAGGTAATATTTTGGATGTGGTGTAAAGATATTATGCTATTTTTCTAATTTCCAGATTCATAATGAGATGATCATCTCTAAATGCTATTGCTATTCAGATTTTTTCTTTCTGTCAAGTGCCTGTTTGCATCTTTTTGGTCATTGTCTTGTTCATATGAATGGAGTATTTAGTATATTACGCACATTAAGTATATTTGTTTATGTGATACAAACACCCACACCCAGAGAAATAATCCACTTTATAGAGTTTGTATGATAATAAAACTGTACAAATTAAGAATGGATGGATTCATCAGTGCTCACTATTTTTTGTTTGTTTTTTACTGTTAATTATGTGATTGCTTTAAACTCCTAAATAAAGGGGGTTGGGATATAACTCAGTTGGTAAAGTGCTTGCAATGGATGCAAAGGCCCTGAGTTCGATCCACAGTACACCCCCAAAAATTACTAAAATCCTAAGTAAAGATCATACAAATATCCTCATATATACACTTTGAGAACCCAAAGTTTTACTTTAAAAATTGAATATTTTACATTATGGGAAAAATCACTTTTGTATGTATTATAAGGGAAATAACATTTTGACTAATTATAACAGTAATTTCTGCTGTGATTATTATAAAATATCTGGTGTTCTTACCTATTTTTTTCCTTATTGTAGCATTAATGTTCTGTGCTTATGTTCAAACTGCATAACCTTAACTGAAACTATTTTGTTACAATCTTATTATCTCATACTATAAGTTTCCCTTTCCTCAAAGTATCATTCTTAAGCTATTTTGGCTATGCTTAATTGTTTGAACTTCTTTTTATAATTCTAAGATGAACTTAAGCTAAAACTTACCCCATAGAGATTTCTCAAAATTAAGTTTAGAACATCATAAGCATCTCACTTTTTATTCATCAAATTAATTACATTATTATTGATAAGTAATCTAGTTTTTTACTTCTTGCAGTTTTAAATATTTTCAATTCTCCATTTGAGATTTCTTATTCAATCTATGTCTCAGGTAGAAATTTTATTGAAATATTTAATCATATGTTTTTGTGAGTTAGTTAGTTTGTTCATTAGTTATTTACAAATTTATGATATTGTAGTCAGTGATTTTCATAGATGTGAAATGAATCATTCAGTGTTATTGAAATTTGTTGTATTTTTTTTAGATTGTTGATTTTCACAAATATTTGTGAATTGCTTAAAAGTACATGATATTCAATTGTTTGGTTGATATATATATATATATATATATATATATATATATATATGCATTTATACACACACACATACACACACACATATATGATCATTTGATGATTTTTGCTGTGTTTTACTGAATTAATCCTTATCATGATTTTTTGTCTGTTTCATCCATCAATTTTTGAAAGATTGTACTGAAATCCTCACAGGTGTGTTAATTTTATCCATACATATATTCCTGGCAAGTTTTCATATTTATATAGAATGTATGTATAGCTCTGTGTGTCTGTGTATATGTATGTTTGTGTATGTATATATATATATCCTCATATAGGTGTACAATACATATCTAAATATGTACGTGTGTGTAATGTATAAAATATATCACAACATATAATATATGATATATAATATATATTATATATACTATATAGAGTATATAGTATGTATAAAGTATATATACTATATAGTATATATACTATTACTAGTGGTACTATATTAGTATGTATAATATATATTATATACTCTATATAGTACATGTAGTATATATCATATAGTATATGTTGTTATATATTACACAAAAATGTACTTACGTAGACATATATTCTGAATTATTTAACACTTATTTTGAAGAATGTCATTAGGCTAGCATATATAAAGTATTAATAATTCTGCTTTTCTTTTTAGTGGAAAATTATATGTGTTCAAAGACTTCTACTTTAAAAATAAAATGAAATATTGCACCTTTATTTTAAGAAAACATATTTTTATTTTAATATTTCTTGTGAGTAGGAATACACTTTTTAAAATTTTCACTGATAGATATAGAAAAGTTGTACATATTGATGTGGTAACATGTGATCTTGGACCCATGTACACATTTCATAACATTTAAATCATTTTAAAAATATTAATTTTTCAAAATTGATTAATTCATTTTGGTAAAATCTTTCAAAATATTTTCTAGATTTTTGAAATGTACTGTACATTATTATTGGCTATACTAAATGTACTATGCAATAGTATTAAGCTTCATGCTCCAATCTGACTATAGCATTATACCTGCTTATCCCTGTACATCCTTCCCCATCTCAATTTTCCCTGGACTCTGCCAACCACCATTATATTTTCAACTTTAGTAGAGATTCTGCATAGACAGTTTATTTAGTACTTTTTATCTTCTATCTTTACATACCATTTTATAGTTTGTAGGTATTAACATAATTTGACATCAAAATAATACTGTTTATTCAGAAAACTTTTGTATCTACTTATATGTGAAAAATAAGAACTTGCTGTATTCTAGGGCTTACTCATTTTCACAAGGTAACTTAATAGAGCTAGTCCATAGAATGATTCATCTCAAATTAATTCAAGTTATATTGAATTTATATCATGGGCCAAACAATATAGTCAAGAATGGGAATAAAAGAATGGACAATAAATTCACTCAATTATTCATACTGTAGATATGAATTAAATATCGTTTTACTCTTTTTATCTAATAAAGTCAAAAAACCTAAAGAGAACACACATGCTAAACTCAGAAATTATATGATAAATTATTTTGTGATTATAACCCCCCAAAATTCAAGGGCTTGACACAGTTGACTTTTTTTTTTAGATGTTTGGAAAATAGTTTATGTGCTAAGAAATAAGAGTCTCTTCCACATCCTAAACTTGTGTTTACAAAACACCTTTCCATCCTCCTTCTCATACATAAAATATGACACTTCAAATAAACACCCAAATTTACATCTGGTCAATGAACATCAACATAATAACTTAAATGTTCAAGTGAATAGATATTTCTTATATTTGTCAGTATGATTTTGTTATGGAACAAATATATATGAAATAAAAGGACAGTTTATTTTACCATTCCCCCAAAATAATATGATGGTTTTACAATAGGATTATAATAACAATCTTCCATTCATAAACAAAATATAATGTGAAACACATAACATCCAACTGACTGTAACAATTACATAATGCTGCTAAGCAGGCAATGTGGAGGCCCTTAAACCTTGTTTTGAAGCAATTTCCTTGTTTATACTGATTAATGAGTAAAAGTCTTTTATATATTGTGCATCATGATCCCAGCTCTATCTTCTGCACAATTCTTTCTTGTCCATTATTCTTCATGACTTAATCATTGGGAAAATACACATTACATTTTTTAATTAATTTAGTAATCCTAGAAGTGGAAATGTTATAATTATAAAGTGATGTAGTTATAATAGTATGTGAATAAAAAGAGTTGAAATGAATAGCTTCTCCTACATATGGTGGTTTTAAAAATACACATTCGGGCTGGGGATGTGGCTCAAGTGGTAGCGCGCTCGCCTGGCATGCGTGCAGCCCGGGTTCGATCCTCAGCACCACATACCAACAAAGATGTTGTGTCCGCCGAAAACTAAAAAATAAATATTAAAAAAATTCTCTCTCTCTCTCTCTCTCTCTCATCTCTCTCTCTCTTTAAAAAATAAAATAAAAAAAATTAAAAAAAATAAAAATACACATTCCCCCTTTTTTGAATCAATAGTAATTTAGTTGCTCTAGGAAGAGCAATCAAATGTCCTCTTGCAACCTCTATTTTAAATAACCCTTGAAAATAAAATGCTAGTTTTCACACATTGAACTATATGAAACCTCAGTCGTGGAATTACTTCATATATTCAGTGATGAAAAGATTGTAAGTGGTTTCTCTTTTTAAAAAATATTTTTTAGTTGTCAATGAACCTTTATTTTATTTATTTATATGCAGTGCTGAGAATCAAATCCAGTGCCTCACACATGCAAGGCAAGTGCTCTATCACTGAGCCACAACCCAGCCCTGTATGTGATTTCTTAAAATTTATATATCTCATTAAATTTTTATCTGAAAGAAAGTGAGAATGCAGCTTCTTCCATTAGTCTCTGTCAATTTTTGCCTAGAATGTGCTTCATTATGATTAATATATTGAATTATGCTCCTGGAGCATTAAATGTGGGATGAAAAATTTCTCTTTATCCCAATTTCAATAATTTTTTTTTAATTTTTACTTTGTTATAAAAAGTATAGTAGTTCTCTTTTAAACATTTGAAGATGACTATGAGAGGTTATATAAATATGCAATGTTTTCTGGAAAACACAGACAAAAATAGATAAATTCTTTCCTTTTATATGATAGACTGATGAATTTTCTTGCATTGCAGTTTGAATGGTGTAGATACAATCTTTTACTCAAATAAAGCTTGAAGTTCACATATTTCTTTTCTGTTTTACATTAAAAAACATAAATATAACTTTTTATGAGCTATATAAAAGTGAAGTTGGCAAACAACATGACATAATGGGGAATAAGAGGCACGAGGAGAAAGCAGTAAGGAATTACATTGTTTTTTCAACAGGAAAAAAAATGCCAGGTTTAGTGAAAGTAAAATATATATATATATATATATATATATATATATATGCAGGATAACAATATTAGTAAATCAATCTTTTTAAAGGTACTTAAAAATGTATCTGGCATCTTACTGCTTAGGTTTTTTTTTTTTTTTTTAATCCCAATACCAGGAACTAGTATTGTTTACTAAGCCTGGCTTTCTACTAATTCCAATAATGTTAGTTTCCCCTACATTGCATTTAATGTAAACATTTCCTCATTTCCCAGGGAATAATTCTCCCTCAACTTATATTTAATTTGTCAAACGTTATTTGAAACATGCTGTCAAAAATAGTGTCAAATTTATGAAAGTTATAAAGAAAACTATGAAAAGAAAACTAACCTACCATTTTTAATTTTATATGACGCTAGAAGGCATTACAATTCTACTTACACATATACAGCAGAATTTTTCATATCTCTGGTTGTATACAAAGTATATTCACACCAATTTTTGTCTTCATACATGTATTTTGTATAATAATGATCATCAGATTCCGTCATCATTTCTAACCCCATGCCCCTTCCCTTCCCCTCCCACCCCAATGATTTTAACAAGAACATTACCAGAAGTGCCTGAAATTTTTATTTGATTGATTGACTGATTGATTAATTTTACAGTGCTGGAAATTATAACCCACATCCTTATGTGTGCTAAGCAAGGAATCTTCCACTGATCTACATCCTCAGCCCCTAGACAAAACTTTTGAAAAATTTACTTCTTCTTCTTATTATTATTTATTATTATTATTGTAAAACATAATTTATTGATTTGTCATTTTTCTTAAATGTATTTCTAATATTGTTCTACATTGATATGAAGCTATAATACATTACTTTTATTACTGTATAATAATACTTCCTTTGTATATACTACAAAGCACTTGTTTATTCTCCTAGTGGTAATTAATTGTTTTGTTTTCATATTTTATTTTGGAAATTTTCTTCTTATCATTCATATACATATCTCTTAATTACAAATGTACATTTTTCCAAGTATATACTTGAAAGTTGAAATTCTTGGTTATAGTGTATATTCATGGTAATCTTTAAAAGAAAAAGCCAGTTTTCAAACTGTGCAAGTTAAACTTGAAATATAAGAACATAGAAGCCCCTTTGATCCATACATGTTAAAATGCATAAAATTTCAAAACTTATTTTTGTGGCCTAGATAGTGTATATTTCTCCATATATTTAATTGTATTTAAATATATTTATTCACTTCATTGGTGCATTACAATTTTATATAATATCCAGATTTCTTGTTATATAGTTGTACATTCATATAGCAATTTTGTAATTTTTGTTTCACAGTACCTTCCCTTTTCTGCTCTTCTCTTCCTTTTCCCATTCCTCTACTCTACTTATTTCCTTTATATTTTTATGAGATTGTCACCCCTCTTTTATCCCTCTAGGTTCCATATATGAGAGAAATACTATATGACACTTTTCTTTCTGATTCTGCTTGATTTTACTCAAGTTTGATTCATTTTCTTACAAATGACATAATCTCTTCTTTTTATGGCTGAATAAAACTCCACATATATACATAAAATGATGTGAATGTGTGTGTATGTATGTTTGTGTGTGTGTTTCTATATATCACTTTTTAAAATTCTGTTGATATTTAATTACATTAGACATTAAAAAATAATTTCCTAAAATTCCCAATTGCATAGAAGCAAGGGGAAATTTGGCATATTGTTAGAAAAATCTAATCTTGCCTATTTTTTCATATTGTCTTTTTAAATTATTTTTTATTTTTAAAAGTTTTTTTTCAATTTGTTCTAATACATGATAGTAGAATGCATTTTGACACATTGTACACAAATGGAGCACAGCTTTTCGTTCATGTGACTGTACATGGTTCAGAGACACACTGGTAGGGTAATCATACTATATAAGGTAATAACATGTGTCTCATTCTACTGTCCTTCCCATTCACACAGCCCCACACCTCTCCTCACTGCCCTCTATATAACTCCAAATCCCTTAATTCTTTCTTATCTATCCCCCTCATCGATCAGTATCCACTTATCAGAGAAAATATTCTGCCTTTGATTTTTTGGAATTGACTTATTTTATTTCATTATTCTCTATTTTCATTCATTTACTTGCAAGTGGCATTATTTCATTGTTTTTTAAGGCTGAGTAATATTCCATTGTGTATATGTACCATATTTTCTCTATTCTGTTGAAGGATATCTAGGTTGGTTTTATAGTTTAGATATTGTGAATTGAACTCCTATAAACATTGATGTGGCTGCATCACTGTAGTACGCTGATTTTTAGTCCTTTGGGTTTAAACTAAGGAGTGGGATAGCTGGATCAAATCTGGTTCCATTCCAAATTTTCTGAGGAATCTCCATACTGCTTGCCAAAGTGGTTGCACCATTTTGCAGTCCCATCAGCAGTGTATGAATGTCACTGTTCACCGCATCCTTGCCAGCACTTATTATGGCTTGTATTCTTGATAATTACCATTCTAACTGGAGTGAGATGAAATCTTAGAGTAGTATTGATTTGCATTTCTCTAATTAGTAGAGATGATGAATATTTTTTCATGTTCATTGATAAATTGTATTTCTTCTTCTGACAAGTGTTTGTTTATTTCCTTAGCCCAATTAGTGATTGGGTTATTTGTTTTTTTTTTTGTGTGTGTGTGTGTAAAGTTTTCGAGTTCCTTATATATAATGGAGATTAGTGTTCTATTTGAGGTACATATGTAAAGACTTTTTGCCTTTCTGTAGTCTATTTCTTCAAGTTATTGATTGTTTCCTTTGCTGAGAAGAAGCTTTTTAGTTTGAATCAATCCCATTCATTGATTCTTAATTTTACTTCTTGTGCTTTAGGAGTCTTGTCAAGGAAGTCAGATCCTAAGCCCACATGATGAAGATTTGGGCCTACTTTTTTCTTCTATTAGGTGCAGTGTCTCTTTTCTAGTGTGTATGTCTTCGATGTACTTTGAGCTGATTTTTGTGTAGGGTGAGAGATGGAGGTTTAATTTTATATTGCACTGATGTAGTTCTAGTTTTCCCAGCACCATTTGTTGAATGGGCTATATTTTTTTTTCCAATGGATGTTTTTGGTGCCTTTGTCTAGTACGAGATAACTATTTATTTGGGTTTGTCTCTGTATCTTCTATTTTGTACCATTAGTCTACTTGTCTATTTTGGTGCCAGTAACATGCTGGTTTTTGTTACTATAGCTGTACTACAAGTGTAGTTTAAGGTGCAGTATTGTGATGACTCTTGCTTCACTCTTCTTGCTAAGGATCATTTTAGCTATTCTCAGTTTTTTTTTTTCCAAATAAATTTTATGATTGTGTTTGTAGTTCTATAAAGAATGTCACTGGCATTTTAACTGGATTTGCATTGGATCTGTATAACAGTTTTGGTAATATGGCCATTTTACTATATTAATTCTGCCTATCAACATTTTTAACATGGTAAAATAGTTCATTGTGATTTTGATTTACACTTATATAATTGGTAATTAGTAACAAGTTTGAGCACCAATTCAGTAACAGATTTTATGTAACACCTGTTCCTGACTTTGGTTATTTTTCTTTCCAATGTTTTGTATGTGGTCCCTTTTGATTTTCAGCCCTTATATATACAGATTACCTTTTAAGTAATAGGTACTGCAAATATTTTCTTCCACTTTGCGTATTGTCTTCTCTCTCTTTCTCTGATGTTTCTCATAGAAGAAATGTTTTAATGTTAAACATAGCAACATTTTTATGTCTGACTAAAGAAATCCATGTCTCCCACAAATGTATAAAAATATGCTTTCATTTTAAAATTTTAAAGTGTTTCCTTTGTTTTATTTATATTTTCAAAGTTTTAAAATATCTTCTTGTTTTTCTCTGACAAGTACACTTTTCAATAGGAATCTCATGACACAATAATTTCAAAGACTCAGATGTAAATTTAAAATTTAATATTCAGAACCACAAAAAAAGATGCCTGAGGCAGGCAGAATGAAGAAATCAGCTGTAGAATATATGAAATAGATAATTACTACTTCTTATTGGAATTAGAAAATAAGTACAGTGAAATATTAGTCATTTGACATGAAAAAAATCTTTTATGATTTAGATATGACGGATCCCTAAAAAGCTTATTTATGAAGCAAAGAGAGAAAGTTTAAAGATGAAATGATGGGTTATGACAGTTTTAACATAATCAGTATATTAATGCCCTTATAAAGATTAAATTGGTGGTAACTGTAGGAAGTTAGACTGTGACTGGAGGAGGTGAGCTGTTAGTGGTATGCCTTTGGGGTTTAAAATTTTTTCCTGGTGAGGCAGAGTCTATCTTTGCTTCCTGATTGCCAAGTCCTATGCTGACTTCTTCCAGGACACACTTCCATGATGATGTTCTGCTCATCTCAGATGCCAAGTAATGAAGTGAGTCATCTATGGACTGAGACCTCTGAAACTGAGTCCCAAATAAATTTTTACTCCTCTGAAATTGTTCTTATTAAAACTTTGGTCACAGCAGTGAAAAAGCTGATTAAAACATCATTTGGTACTCAGAAGTGAGGTCATTGATGTAAATAAACTGACCTCATGATTCAAAAGCCCTTGATGCTGTTTTGTACTGGGAAGAATTTTGAAAAGTTTAGATATACAAGCTAGAAAAATGTTAGAATATTGTAAGTGGAGCTTAATGAGTAATTCTGGTGGGAGTGCAAAAGACCAGAATACAGAAATAACTGTGGACATTTAGTAAAGACTTGATTCATGAGGTTTTAGAAAAGAAGGAATACTCTATTGGAAGTTGGAAAAGAGGCCATTCATTTTACATTCTGGCTATGAAATTGTCCACATTATGCCTGAGTCCTGAGACTTTCTACAAAGTTGAATATAAAGATGTTGCACTAATTAATCTGGTAGAGGAAATTTCAAAAAAGCACAGCCTTAAAGGGGTGGCACAAATATTGCTGGGGTTTTTTATCCAAATTTACCATGATAATCAGGAAGAGAAAGCAAAGAATAATAATTAAAAAAAAAAAGAAAAAAAAAAACCCTGCAGGTTTGCCAGAAAACTATGAGTAAAAGTGGATGTAAGAAAGGTGTGGTTGTTAAAGAGGATTACAACCACTAAAAAATTTATAAAACATTTAATCAGAGACAATAGAAAAAATAAATTGAGGGCATCTCAGGAATTGGCAATATCACACCCATCTCAGGATCAAGAATGTGTAAATAAAAATTCCTTTGAGAAAAGATTAGTGGGGCACCCTGTTTGCCCAAGGAAGGGGTATAGAAAGTTGTTTCACCATGCTCAAGCACCCAGGCACACAGCAGCCATTGTAGCAATGGTAACAGGAGGTTTAGCTACTGCTGGATATGGTGGCAGACATTGGTGGCAACCACATGGTGCTGGTTCTATAGGAATGCAGTGTGCTTGAGTTAGGGGGCCATGGAGGCTTTCACCAAAACTTCAACCCTGACCTGAGTGACCAGGTAATTTAGAGTAGGATCAGAGTTCCTTTGGGCAGCCCCTAAAATGATGATGTGTGAACAAGTGAAAAGAAAGCCAAAGATGCAGTGAACATTACAAGATTAATAAATGCCAGTATCCTGGGATGTCTGCTGAGGAAAAGAGTCAATTAGAGGCAAACCAAGGTAGAGGCCATGTAAGCTGCAATCAGCAAAAACATAAGAGTGGAGCTACACATGTCCTTTGGAGAGAAAAGCATGATGTCATGTGCCGCTGATTATGGATATGGAGCTAGAGAACTTATTTGATCAGCTGAATTTCAGCATTGTTTGGTAGTATCCAATATTTCTATGCCTCTATTTCTGCCATGTAAAATAGAAATGTTTATTCTGAGCCATTATATAGTGAATGCATGTTACTTGGTTTTAATTTGTACAGGAACTCAGCCTGAGAGTGTGTCTTGAGCTTCAGAGAAGACTTCAGACTTGGACTTTTGGGCAATCTTTGAACTATTAAGATTACAAGGACTCTGGGAAATGAATTATGTGTTTTACATCGTGAGATGGGCATGAATTTTGAGGGACAAATATTCTGTTTTGGATATGAGGTGTCCCCAAAAAGCTCAAGTGTGAAACAATGCAAGAAAGTTTAAAAGTGAAATGATTGGATTATGAGAGTTTTAACATAAGGATGTATTAATCCTCACAAAGGATTAGCTGGGTGGTTACTATAGGCTAGTAGGGTATGATTGAATGAGGTAAGTGATTGGGGCATGCCTTTGGATACCACATTTTGTTCCTGGTGAGCCAGAGTTTCTCTCTTCTTTCTGATTGCCAAGTCCTGTGATGATTATGTGCCTCCTTATATGAGAAAAAAAAAAAAACATTCAGCATTTGCTTTTTGGCATTGGTTAACTTTACTTAGTATTATCTTCTCCAATTCCATTAATTTACTTGCTAATGCCATGTTGTCTTTTATTGCTGAGTAATATTCCATTGTTTATATATGCCACGTTTTTTTTTTTTTTTATCCATTCATCTAATGAAAGGCATCTAGGTTTGTTCCACATTTCAGCTACTATGAATTGTGCTGTTATAAACATTGATGTGTCTGTGTCCCTGTAGTATGCTGTTTTTAAGTCCCTTGGGTATGGACAGAGGAGTGGGATAGCAGGGTCAAATGGTGGTTCCATTCCCAGTTTTCCAAGGAATCTCCATACTGCTTTCCATACTGGCTACACCAATGTGCAGTTCCACCAGCAATGTATAACATACACATTTATAATTCTGAATTTCTATTAGAGCACTGGTTAAGGTGTATGGTATAAATTTGGGCATGTCCTAGTTTTATTTTTGGTCATCTGAAGAGACACAATAGTTTTATTCCTTATTATTTTTGAGCCAATATTTTTCATAAGTGGATTATTCTTGTTTTCTTGTTTGTGAAATTTCAAATTTTTATTCTTTTTTAAAAAATATTTTCAGTTGTGAATGGATCCTTTAATTAATTATTTATTTAATTATTTATCTTATATGCAGTGCTGAGGATTAAACCCAGGGCCTCACACACGCCAAGCAAATGCTCTACCACTGAGCCACAGCTCTGGCCCCCTTTAGTTTTTATTATTTTGTTCATGTCTAAATTCAACCCATTGTGATCAAGAAAGACATTGTGGATAAAAAAGTTTATTCTGGTTTATGGTTACAGAGGTTTAGGCTATAGTCAGCTGAATCCATTGCCAAAGGTAAGGCAGAACATAGTGGTAAAAAGGCATGATGGAAAAGTGCTTTTCCATTCATACTGGTGTTACCCCTGTTTTCTGGTGATGAGTCCTTGCTTCCCCAATGCTGAAGTATATAACACCAGAGAAGCACCCAAGGCAAGTTTAGAATGGAAAGTAGAAGCTTTATTAAAGGACAGCAGAAAGGACTTTTCCCCAGAGGGAGAAGGAGACCCAAAAGGCAGAATCATGGAAGGGGAAGGTTTTCCCTCTTTTATAGCTAAGGTCTTTTTTTTTTTTTTTTT
>NW_026000261.1:13698247-13711075 GCF_001458135.2 Marmota marmota marmota
AAAGCAATCATGAAATTCATATGGAAAAATAAAAGACCCAGAATAGCAAAAACAACTCTAAGCAGGAAGTGTGAATCAGGCAGTATAGCGATACCAGACTTCAAACTATACTACAGAGCAATAGTAACAAAAACAGCATGGTACTGGTACCAAAACAGGCGGGTGGACCAATGGTACAGAATAGAGGATACAGAAACCAATCCACAAAATTACAACTATCTTATATTTCATAAAGGGGCTAAAAGCCTGCAATGGAGGAAGGGTAACTTCTCTTATCTTAGAAATGTAGACATCTGTGTGAAGCCCCAGCTCAAGGCCAGAGGCCAGGCTTACACATTTTTACATACTACTCTACTGGATGCATGTTTGTGAGAAACTAGGAAGGGCGTGTCCAGAATCTGAAGGGCTGATTATTTTCCTGGCCAGTGGCCAAGTAAAACTGGGAAACATGAAAATTAGAAGTTTATCTACATTTCAGTCTTTTGTAGAGACTCTTTTGCTGACAGTCCTAAAATCAGCCAAGGTGAAGATTTCTGGAGAAGCCCAGTTAAGACTTTTCTGTGGAGAAAGGGGGTGCAACTTCAATAAAACTAAAAGTGTGTCTTATCTCATAAAAGCAATTTTTTTAAACTTTAGTATTTATTTTGTTTTGAATGTACCTCCTCTTTGCACCTATTTCCCTGGTTTCAACGGCATGGGCTAACATAGCTGTAACCTTATGCTATCATGTAACTATATATTATCAGGGTTCAGAAGCACAGTAATTTCTATAGGCCATGATACTGGTTGAGGAAAATCATATATATTATTTTTTTCTTACATACACATTTGATATCTTCCCTATATGTTGTTTCCCCTTATTGTTCCTCTTCCTATCTGCTCTTAGGTAATTAACTACCTAACAATAATGGTAACCTAGCTACAAGTTTAGTTTGGAGATTTAAAATTTATCTTTTAAATTTGCCTATGAATTTGATAAATAATAATCGTTAGTCCCTCTTCCTTGTTTTGGGAAGTTATTTTATAATAAATAAAAAAGAAAACTCCATCTCTATGCACACATATTTAAACTACAAGCTGAAAGAGTTAAGGATAACTCATATACTGCCACTGATCCTTATACTGCTTCTGAGGCTTCTAATATGTTTACATATTCAATTCAGAATGCCTAAATAACATGATTACACATTGTTTTTTATTCTTTTTGGCTGTTACTCTCCTATTAAGTCATGTTAATAATTTTTCATACTTTGACATCATATCAAGAAAAATATTGCCTATACCAATGTTTCAAGTGTTTTCCTATCATTTCTTTAGTAGTTTTGTAGTTGCAGGTCTTACATTGAAGTCTTTCTGATCCATTCTGAATTTATATTATTTCATGGTGAAAAGAAGGGAATTAATATCATTCTTCTGCATATGGATATTCAGCTTTCCCAGTCCAATTTATTAAAGAGGGAGAATTAGATTTTGTGTTTTAAAGATCATTAAGGTAACTATAGTCCAAAATAATTTCCTATATTTCAAAATAACTAAGTCAAAAGTTTCCTAGCACATAAAATAATGAATGTTTGAGAAGGAGTAAATGCTATGTATCCTGATTTGTTCATTACATATTGTATACATATATCTGATTATTGCACTATATCACACCAACATGAATTTAATGTGTCAATTAAACATAAAAAATGTTAAGTAAATACTGAACTGTGAAACAATGCTGTCTCCAATTTAAAAGTGTTCTATGGCAAAGCCTTCTGGACATTCACTTTGAAAAATCAGCTTCTATTTTATCAGTGGGGCAAAGTTTCCCTTTTCTTTCACCAATGACTTATTTAATTTTTTTCTACACCATAGCTATTTATATTAAAGGCACTTAATAATAATGAGAAAATAAAGGGCTCTTTATAGAAAATATCCTGAGCATAATATTAAGTATTCTGTCACTTAAAACGTGGATTTTTATTCATTGCAAACTCTTACAACCTTTCCCTGAAATGAGATTCCTGTTGTGATTCCGCCTCTATGCCATAACTTACTGCTCATTAGCAGCTGGTTTATTCTTCACTGAAATTGTTTCTCATAACTGCTGTTCTATGAGTAAATTGGTGAGACAAATAAAGACATGTCAGTTTTCTCAATACATCCTTTTTATTCTCTATGAATGGTATTTATGTAATACATATCAAGCCAACAATCTATGGCTCTAATAAAGGGGTGGTGATAAATAAATGGTAGTATAAATTAATTAAGCTTCCTTAGTTTCAAGGATAAGTAAGATGCTTTGTCACAAGATTGGGTGTTACATCAATAAGTGTGCCAGAAATATTCTAGAGATTTTTCACATGAAGAAGTTTTTGGCTCTTTATCTATTTCAAATATAAGAATAAAAGTATCAAATACTTTTTCAACACTCCCATAATTTCCTATATTTTCTTCTTAGAATCACTTAGCCACTTTCTTTTCTCTTTCTTCATTGATGAACAAGAGCTCTTTCTTTTACAAAACAAGCTTGCTTTTTTGATTAATTTTATATTTTCTGATATCTTGATTCTTCACTTATCTTTGTTACCTCTCTCATACACAAACTCTCTTCTTTCTTTTCATCTACCAACAAATACACAATAATTCATCCTCTGAAAAAAAATGACATACATCATTCCAATCATTCTTCTTAATCCCTTTTTCCTTCTACCAGTACACATATCAAAATAATAAGTAATGACCCACCATTGTGGCACACATGGAAGGCTGATATAGGAAGACCACAAATTAAAGAATGGTCTTAGCATCTCAGGCCCTAAACAAATTAACAAAATCCTGTCTCTAAATTTAAAAAGTAAAAGGGCTGGGAATTAGCTCAGTAGTAGAACATCCCTGGGTTCATTTCCCAGTACCAAAAAAAAAAAGAAAGAAAATAAGTAATGCATTCATATTTCACTTTCAGATGTAATATTTATCTATAAGATTCTTTGTTCCGTTTTTATTATCATCATTGTAATTGATGTTTCATAAAACAAGTAGAACACCCTAAATATAAGTTTAAAAAGCTGTTCTCAGTACTCAATATAATTTGTATGTAGAAAATTTTAATCTGATGATTACCCTCTTTTAAAAATTTTATTCTTTATCTTCATCAGCAATACCCACTTTTGTTTCTTATTCAACCTATAATATTCATTCTTCATTCATTCCTTTTTATTTAATGTTTCATTAAATAAATATATTCCTTAAAATTATGCCACTAGGCCCTTTCTCTGCTACAGATTTAAACCAGGGAACCTTAAACCACCCATGTAATTTAAACCGATATATTTCATTGGATTGGAAACCACACCACACATTTAATCTAGAACCGTCTTATTAGATCTTCTATGAATTTGCAATTTTTTAATGGTATTCACATATTGTTATTTAGGTTTTAATATATCCAAACATATATATGTACATACATAATTCCTTTCCCAAATTCATTATTTTCATTGTGTTTCTGTCTCAGTGGAATCAAAATATTTCAGAAAAGACTACAATAATATATTTAACAAGTATTTACTATTACACTAACGGTACTTTGATTTTCTCTAGTTAAATTTTTTGTGATATAGATAATATTCTCCCTTTCAAACGAGGGGTCATATACTTTAAGATATTTGGCAACTTGATTAAAGCAGTATGATATTTGGTGGGAGTTTTAGAATTTGAACTCAAGTGTTCCAAGTTTCACTTTCCATAATACACATGCAAAGTTCCAGTTATACTAAAAAACTTGGAGTTCTAGCCATTTTTCTTTTTCTTTCAACCTCATTCCAAAAATAAATATTCAATATACCTTAGAAGTCTTAGCTCTAAGATGTGTTCCTTTTTTATTTCCCACTGCTAATGTCTTCATCATTTCCTATCATAATAGCAGCAAAGACCTGAGACCTGTTAACTGCTTATATTTCTAATCATATTGCATATGATTGTTAACATTGCTTTTTGAAAACAGTCCTTTTAATGTGTCAGTGTACTGCTACAAGTTGCCTGAAGAGAAAACAAAAAGATAGAATTATATCCTAAATTACTCATGATCTTTTATTATTTAACAGCCTATCTGATTTATTTTCATTTGTACTTATTTGAAATGTATACCTTCCTACTTAAACCACTAAATGAGACTTTTCTTTTTTTTCATCCTGATAAATTTTCCCATAAAATTCCCATACTTTTAATGCCTTTTCCTTTTTTAAAAATCTGAAAAATTTTCTAGAAATAGACTCACATATATATGACCAGCAATTTGATTTTAAACAAAGGTACAGATGAATTCAATGGAGAATAGTTATTTCATTAAATAACACTGAAAAAAGTGAACATCCATGTTCAAAACAAAGAAATAATTTTTAAAAATTTGAATTGTATGCAAAATCTTGTCTGTGATAGTTTATATGCCTAAATGTAAAACACGAAATTAGACAACTTCCAGAATAAAACATAACAGAAAATCTTTGTTACCTTAGGTTAAGAAGAAATTCTTAAATATTTCACCAAAAGTGCATTCATACAAAAAATAGTAGATAAGTTAGGCACTAACATAGTTATTTCTGCTTTTCTTAACTGCATTGTTAAAATAATGAAAATAAAATTTATACACCGATAGAAAACATCTACAAATAATGGGACTTGTAACCAAAATATATAAAGGATGCTTACATCTCAGTATCATGTAAACAACAATCCTGTTAAGGGGAGAACAAAACATATGAATGGATACGTGAAAATACATATGGATGGTAAATGAGCATATGAAAGAGAAACTCCTTTTGTTATCAGGGAAATTCTGTTGGAAAACATGATATTACTCTAAATCTGTATTTTGAATGGCTGAAATATGTTTCTCAATGGTATATGAAGTGTTGAAAATGTACAGCAAATGGAATTTCCATGCATTGTTTGCAGGAAAGAAAAATAATATAGTTACTTGAGAAACGGGTAGTTTCTCATAAAATCAATCAGATACTTATTTTACCAGCTAATAAAATGGCTAGGTATTTTCTAAACTGAAATGAAATTTTAATTTCACAAAAATCCTGTATACAAATGTTTACAACTTCTTTTATTTCATAATTGCCAGAAAACAGAACACAAATATTCTTCAACTTGTTAAGACATAAAGAGACCATAACACATTTATTCAGTGAACACTACTATGTTATTAAAAACAAATGAATCTAAAGTATGCTCAACAACATGAATAAATCTCAAATAATTTTTTTAGAAAAAGTAAAACATTCAAGAGGCTGCATTCTATATGATTCTTGTTAATATGACATTCATAAATAGACAAAATGAAATACTATGTTCAGATAAATGATTGATTGTTGCCAAGGCAAAGAGCAATAATAAAATATTTTAGACAGATGAAATTAATGTAAATCTTCATTTTTGTGATGGTTATATGATTGAACATGTTTGACAAAACTCATAGAACTCTATAGTGAAGAGATTGTCTTTTATTGTTTGTAAGTCATAATGCCCTAGGACTGTGTATGTATAGCTCAGTGGAAGAGCACTTGCCTATCAAGCACGAGGCCATGAAGTTTGATCTCCAGCACTACACAAACAAAAAAATGTAATCTCTTACAAAAAAGAAAAAGAAAAAATTACCTAGATCATCAGGAAAAATGAAAAGAATCTTCCAATACATTATTTTCCAATGTCTTTAATTTAAGTTGAAGTAGTTTCCAATTTCTATCTCCTTAGCAGTTTTTTTTTTCATGTATTTACAGTTCTCAAAGTGGAGTACATACAATAAACAAGTTTCACATTCATTATTAATTAACCTATTTGTTGAATGCTTACTTTCTCTTAAACTCTATGATAATCTCTAAGCATACAGTGTTAACTCAATAGCAACATGTCCATATTTTTTTCATGGAGCTTGTGTTCCAACAACAAATATATCAAATATTAAAACTAGGGAAATTATATAAACAAGATAAATGAAGGAACTGAAGGAAACATTATACAAACAAAGCATGAGAATGACAATTATTTAAGCAAAGATAATTTCTGAGAACTTGCATTCTTTTGAAGGGAATATACAAGCTAACATCTGAAGGATGAGATAAAGCTATCCCTACAAAAATGTAGAGTAAGAATTTTCTAGAAAGATAGAAGAAAAATTCAGGGACATTAAGGCAGGAAAGGGATATGGTTTCATGGTTATATAATTTAAATTTAAATAAAATTAAAAAAAATGATTGCTTTGTTTCAACCATCACATTTTATGGTCTCTGTAGTTACATGTGAAAGTAATAATTATATTGAACAGGACAGTTACATATTATTTTCATCATTGTGAATTTTCTATTGAACAATGTTAAGCTACAAATATATATTAATATAGTAATGGTAAAAAATAAAGAATTTTCTAGTGAGTGAAATGTAGGTTTTCAAAAAAATGGAATAAACAAAAATGAATATGTGTCTTTCATTATATTACAAAATTTTAAATCTTCCAATACATTATTTTCCAATGTCTTTAATTTAAGTTGAAGTCCCTGTTTGGCTACCCTATGTTTCTGTGTACACTATGTTTTGGCTACACTCAGTACACGCTCAGTAGATATCATCTAATATGTATTTTTAAGGTCCAAGAGAACTGGTAGAGGAACATACTATATTTGACCAATTGGAAATGCCCACTACCCTTTGGGAAGATTTACTGGCCATTTGCAGAAGGTCTATGCATATACTATGAAAAAGCTGCTCTCAACTTCCTCCCAACTTTTTAAAACTGTTTGCTTAATCTGGACATTTTATATATAAAGAGGTTGACGAGGTATGAAAGAATAAGAAAATAACACAAATGCCCATTTGTTTTAAAAAATCAGAAATGTCTTCTGGAAGTGACTTTGAAGTGAAGTTGTTAGACCACCTCTTGGAGAAACCTTTTGGCTATGATTGTTCAGTGGATTGGAGGACATAGAGAAGACATTGACAGTGTGAGAAGAAGGAGGTCCTGTGTCAGACTGGTTATATGTAAAAGACATTTTTGTATTATAACTATAGTTTAGTGTGTACACTTTAGTCCTCATTACTGTATATATAGTTGACAATGCTAAGTAATTTTTGTTGAAACATCTAGGCTTTCTATATGTTCTAAAGTGCATGTTATATATTAAAAGTGGAAGTGGGGGCTGGGAATGTGGCTCAAGTGGTAGCGCGCTTACCTAGCATACGTGAGGCCCTGGGTTTGATTCTCAGCACCACATAAAAATAAAATAAAGATATTGTGTCCACCTAAAAATCTAAAAAATAAATATTTTTTTAAAAAGTGGAAGTGGTAAAATATAACATTTTGTAAATTTTTTATTGTAAAATTTCTTATGAAAAATTTTTGAGGAAATAGCCACCCCCCCTTTGGGTAGTACATATTGTGTGCATGGTGTGCATACAATGAGGCAAGAGTAACCATTGTTCCTTATGCTTTTAGGTATTGTTTTACTTTGCTGTATTAATAGTGTATATAAAATACAAATGAGTTCTTATCTACATCTAGTCTTTCTATATGTTAAGGAGATTGCCAGTGTATGACAAAAGTAGAATTAATAAACCAATTTTGTAATAAAATTGCTAGAAAGGATTGTCTTCTGAAAATTTGAGCATTATAACCTACTAGGTCGATGAAAGAACAGAATACTCATGTTTTGAAGAAATTTTCAAATTAGAACTATTGTTACATATGTGCAGTTTATTCAAGACTGTCATGTACATAGTAGAAAAATTGAATCCTTACTTGAAACATCTAGTCTGTCTAGATGTTTAGAAGTGCCCAAGATATGTTAAATGTAGAGGTAGTAGAATATCAATTTTTAAATATATTTTTGCTAAAATTTATATGAAATATTGTCTTTCAGGAATGAAACTGTTAAATCACCTAAGTGAGCAAAATAATACAATCTGTACTGATCAGTGAGGTGGAGGAGGATGAGAGAAGCAAATCAAAAGGTAATATTTTAGTTTGTTCATAATTAGACATTTTCAGACACCAGTTTCCTTTATTTTTGTGCATTTTGTTTTGTTGTATATAGTATATATAAGGAAAATTGAGTCCAATTTTTGTATTATCTATTCTCTTGTTAAAAATTTATAAAATTATTGAGAAAATGTTTGCCAACTTATGATAAAGTAGGAGTAAAATTAGCACATATTGTACATTTTGTGTTGAAATTCATAGAAAAGCTTGTCCTTTATAAATGACTTTTCAGAAATAAATTTGTTGAACTATCTCTAACCATTATATATGCCTATACTTCCCTACTGGACTGAAAGTAAAGAGAAGGAAGTGAAGAGGGAAAGATTCAAGGACAAAATGGTCATATTAGAAGATACATCAGATTATAACCATTGGTACATGTGCAATCTTATTTACCAGTACTCTGTGCATAGTGGACAAATTCTTACATGTAATATCTAGTACTTGTATATATTTAGAACTGTTTGATATATTTTAAAATAGAAGGAGTAGAATAAAACTTTTTGTAAATAGCTTTTAAAATCTGATGGGAAATACTATGTTTGGGATTATTAAACCACCTTTAAACATAACACTGTCTGTACTTTTTTGTTTGGTTGAGAGAGGTGGGAAGGAAGAAGTTCAAAAGGTATTTTGTTATAATGCACTGGAAACTTTCAGCTTACCAATTGCCCTATAATATATACTCCATTTATCTTTGCTGTATTGTATGTGTACAGGACAAAGGAGTCGTAATTTTGTAAGATCTATTCTGTAGATATTAAAGAGATTGCCAATGTATGACAAAAGTAGTAAACAAAACCATCTTTTATACTTTATGTTAAAATTCATAAAAAAGGTAGTCTTTTGAAAACATTTTTTGGAAGTGAAATTATAACATCACTTCTGAGTGATACAAGTGTTTATATCACATGTGACATAGGAAAAAAGAGAGGAAGAAATGAAAGATTTTAGGCCAGAATTATTCTACTGAGAAAACACTTTCAAATATAACCATTGCTACATGTGTGTCATTTATTAAACACTACTGTGTACATAGTGGATAAACTTAAGTACATGAAGCATCTAATATTCCTAGATGTTTAGAAGTGCTCAAATTATGTTAAAAGTAGAGGTAGTAAATAAAACATTTTGTATACATTATTTTGTTAATATTCGCAATAAAAATAACAGTATTTTGGAAATGGAATGATCAAAAAACTTCTCTGAGTAGTGTATATTACATTTGTTAAGATTCAGGAAGGAAGAAGGAAAAGAACGTTTGAAGTGTTTTAAACCAGTGTATTTTATCTGAAGAAAGAATTATCATTGCCTCTTACGCCTATGGTTTTGTTTCATGATGCTGTGTGAATGCTATATATAAAAGACAAAGGAGTTATAATTCACATCTATTCTATCTAGATGTTAAAGATGTTGCCATATATATGGCAAAAGTAGGGTTAGTAAACTAATACATGGAGTACAATTTGTTTTAGCATTCATAGGAATATTGCAAAATTACAACAGACCCACACCAAGGCACATTATTATGAATATGCACAACAGGCAGAGTAAGGAAAGAATTTTATAGTCTGCCAGAGAAAAATATCCAGTCACATATAGAAGGAATCCAATTTGGATCTCAGCTGATTTTTCAACCCAGACACCTAAATCTAGGAGGTTTTGGAATAGCATATACCAAGCTCTTAAAGAAAATGGATGTCAACCAAGAATACTATCACCTATTTTAGTCTTCTAAGGCCACCATAGAAACAGTAACAAAAACCAGGTGACATAAGCAACAGATACATGTGTATATATATATATAATTTTGTTGTTGTTGTTGTTGTTGTTGTTTTGTTTTTCTAGAGTCTAAAAATTTAAGATCTAAATGCTATCATGGGTGGTTTCTGGTCTGGTCTTTCTTTCTCATTTTCAAACAGCCACTTTTTAACTGTGTCCTCATGTGAGAATTCCTTTATATCTACACAGATAGACAATGAGATTTCTGGTGTCCTTTCCTCTTCTTATAAGGACAACAGTTCAACTGGATTAGAGTTCTATCCTTATGACTGCATTTAATCTTTTTTTTAGCCTCTCTTTAATACTTATCAGGTAATTTATTATAAGCCTTGACTGTTAGATTTCATTTTGTTAACTTTTTTAAATTTCTTACATACATGACAATAGTGGAATTCATTACAATCATAATTATCCATTCACAACACCATTTTTCATAACTCTGTATATAAAGTATGTTCACTCCAAATTATGCCATCATACATGAGCTCTCTTATTATTATTATTATTATTATTATTATTATTATTACATTACAATTCTTAATACACCTTTATACCTCAATTTATCATAATCTTAACTATCTCCTTAAAGTTCATGTCTACAGATAGAGTCACATTGAGTTTTAAAGATTCAAATTATAAATTTTGGGGAAGTTCTCAATTCCATTTCTAATACCATCTTTAAGAATTTCCTTTTGTTTGTTGTATCATTTCCAGAATTTTTAGTTCTACTAAATTGGGAGAAATTGGGAAGGAGAATCAATGCCATCTTGCCAAGCCAAAAACCAATCTCAACAATATAAATAACACTAAATAATAAAGAGAATCTTCAAAATACTTAAACAAAACAAAAATTTTTTTAATGAAAAGAATTTGACATATATGATCAATGCAAAAATGATGGCTAATAATGAAATTGAATAGCTTTCTTTCTGTAAAACTATGGTGTTTTCTAGTATGGTAGATATTATATGAATCTTTGATAAATTTTAAAAATATGGTCTTAAATGCAGTGATTTTTGCAGAATCTGACTAATTGTTTTTCATTGTATACATGTTCTTGGATTACAGAATTGATGTAATTTCTACAACCACATTGGTATATTTATTATTTATTTCAATCAATATTGGAATAGTTATATTGTTTTCACCTTCAAAAAATACAAGGAAGTGATAATTATTTGAATGTGTGCCTCTGGAAGCCATTCCTAAGGAAAAACAGAATATTGTGGTTCAAAATGTTGAAGATGGGCTGGGGTTGTGGCTCAGCAGTATAATGCTCACCTAGTTTATGTGAGGCCCTGGGTGTGATTCTCAGCACATATAAATAAATAAAATAAAGATATTATGTTAAACTTCAACTAAAAAATAAATATTTAAAAAAGATGTTGAATATGATATTGTGAGGTAAAAAACATGGGAATAGGATGTGGTGGTTGTTCTCATTTTAAAGAGGTTCTTAAATAGAAAGAAATAATAATAATAATAATTTTTATTATTGTTATTATTATTTAAAGCTGCTTACCAACTGTATGTAATGGGATGGTGAAAGTTGACATCCTTGGCTTGTTCCTGATTTTAGAATAAATGCTTTCAACTTTTTGCTATTTTTTGTGATATTGGCCTTGGGTTTGTCGTAGATAGTCTTTACAATGTTAAGTGTAACCTTAGTTTCTGTATTACTTTGAATATGAATGGGTGCTGGACTTTGTCAAATGCTTTTTCACATGTATTTGAGATAAATATTGACTGGAGATCATAATGCTAATTGAAATAAGCCAAACCTAGAAAGTGAATTTTCAAGTGATTTCTCAAATGTGTGAAAGCTATACCAAAAAATAGGGAAAAAAAGAAAATGGAGGAATTCAGTCAAAGTAGAAAAAATGTCAGTGGAGCAGAGGAAGGGGGTTGAGGGGGAGGGAGGAGAGATGAGATGAAGGGAGATTAGCAGAATGAATTTGACCCAATTTTCCTATATACATTATATATGAATACACCACAGTGAATCTCATCTTAATGTATATCCACAAGGTACTAATTAAAAAAATATATAAAAAATAGCAAAAATATCAGTAGAACAGAGGGAAGGGAACAAGGGAAAGGAAAAGAGGAGGAAAAGGAAAAGTGCTAGGACCTGAATTAAAGAAAATTACATAACATGCATTTATAATTATGTCAAAAGGAATCCTAATGTTATGTATAACTAAAATGAAATGAAGAAAATGAGAAACCTTGTACAGATTGTTTTATGAGACAGTAGTATCTGTACTACTGGAACTTTATCTAGAGAGAGTTCAGATGCTTAGTTCTCCAATATATTCTTGTGAGAGTTGAGTTACAGATCTGTCCTACCAGGACCCATATAGTACTGAGATAATCTGATCATATTAAAGTACTATTTTGGAAATTAATATTTTGAATTAAAAAATATTTAAAATGGTGTCCTTTGTGGTATGACTTGCATTGCAGTTATTCTGACAGGTGAAAAACAAGAATATTTGTATGAAATATGATTTTTTTTACTTCATGGCAGATCTAACAAACTAATGATTTGATGAAAATAAGCAACATTTCCAAAATGATTAATTTTTGAATCCGATCACAGCCAATTTGAAGACTTTTGGTCCTAGCTGAGAGAGGTAATTGAAAAATCATTGTTTACATAAACATGAGCCATTTTTGTTGTATGATCTGCTATTCTTGAATTTTCATCTTTCAATTACAATCAGAAAGATTAATAAATTCAAAATATTGAGGATTAAATTAAGATTTTTTTTCCCCAATAAGATATGTTATAGTCAGGTTTTTTTTTTTTTTTCCACCTTGCCCCAAATATCTGACAAGAACAGTTAGAGGAGGAAAAGTTCATGGGCGGGGTAGGTTCATGGATTCAGAGTTCTCAGTCCATAGATAGTCAGCTCTATTCCTTAGGTCTTGAGTGAGGCAAAAAATCATGGTGGAATAATATGGCAGAGGAAAGCAGGTCAGAGTATTGTCACCAATAAGAGGGGGGAGGGGAGAGGGGAGAG
>NW_026000261.1:13711100-13723764 GCF_001458135.2 Marmota marmota marmota
TCTTTCCCTGAATCACAAGATAGATTTCAACAAGATTTAGTAATGCAGGCACAACAAGATTAACAGATGATCACTAAATTACAGTATTGATTTTCTAATCAATTTCTTGCAAAACTTACCATATATCAATGTAAATTGCATAGATACAAGTTAATATTTATTAAAATATTTTTATGACAAATTTATTTTATATCTATAATTGACCTGGAAAAAAAATTTAGTACATTGATGTTATTAATAAGATATTATAGATATTGCACTATATATATATATATATATATATATATATATATATATATATAATTTTACAAAGAAACATATATTATTCCTAACCTGTTTTGGTAGCATAGACATATTTCTGTTTTGCTCTAATCTGTTAGCTCATATAGTATATTACCTGTTTAATCCATGTAAAATTAACAAATTATAATTTTAATATCAAGCAATTAAAAGGCAAACAGCCAGCAATTCATGTTTGCATGGAATGCTGCATTGTAGCAAAATCATTTCTGAAGTTAAAAATTGCTCTTCAAATGAGTTATCATTCTTCTGAAGAATGTTGTTTGGGTTCTTTTGCATATCACATTCTATAGATAAAATGATTTCAGAACAAGGTTACTAATTATATTTTCCACCTAGATTGGCCATGAACCAATTGGACATAGGATCATTGTATATTTATCCAAGAATTCTAGTATAGATTTTGGTCCTTTGATCAACTTTAGAATGGCATTGCATCTACAATAACACAATTTGTAACCAGAAGTTTCCAGAAGCAGCATAGTACACTAGCTAGGTAAACAGTTCTGCCTTCTTCCCTTCATTCTTTGCCTTTTCTCTAGCCTGATTCATATCACCATAATAATCGTCACTCTATCAGTGTGTGTGTGTGTGTGTGTGTATATGTTTAAATGTATATGTATGCACATATACTTACATATATATTTTTTCATACTTTTCTTATGACTGAGACTTTTTTCTATCAAGATATATAACATCAAGCAAGACACAGGGGCACACTCCTGTAATCTCAGTGACTTGAGAAGCTGAGGCAAGAGGATAACAAGTTCCAAGACAGCCTCAGCCACTTAGTTTGGCCCTAAGCAATTCAATGGGATTCTGTCTCTAATCAAATATAAAAAAGGGCTGAGGATGTGGCTCAATGGTTAAGCCCCCCTTGATTTAATTCCCAGTACCAAAACCAACCAAACAAACAACAACAACAACAACAACAACAACAACAAAGGGTGGTATGATCAGGAACATTTACTCTTCTTTAAAAATAAAACATCTCATATTTAATTTCTACCAAATTTGTTATTTTCTACTGATATGCTAACATTTTGTTTCATTTGATTTCTTTCTGTTATTTTTTACTTCAATGGTAGCATTTGTTTAATATTTTTAAAGTGTTTTCTATTTAACAAACTCTTATAAATCACTAACTATGCATCAAGCAGTGTTGCCTGATGTCCTGGACTATATGAATTTCCCTTATTATTTATCACTTATGTTATTTTTATAAGTAATAATAGAAACACAGGAATCACCTACTATTTGCACCACAGTCTTGTGTTTTATTTATATAGATAATAACCTCATGAAGTAGGTTAGTATTACTATCCCCATTCTCCCAAGAGAAAACTGAGGCAGAGAGATAAAATAACTTTAATCACAAAGTTAGCAGTAGAAGATCTTGGATAAAATTTGAGGCAATTTGATCACAGAAGTTGTGGCTTAGTAAGCTAAAAACATTTTTTTTCATAGACTGTTTTCACTAATATCAAAATTATAGATATGCACTGTTGGATTATATATTGATAGCATGATTTTTATAACTGGTATCTAATGAAGACAGATTAAGCAAAAAACAGAATATCTTTTTAATATCCACAATAATTGAATAGTTAAGCAGAAAATATTTCTCATAAGTAAGCTATATTTGAACTGATTTGTAGCTTGTAAACAAGGCACAAATACTTTGTAAACAGGGTATTTACCAGTTTCATTATTTCTCATAATGTGATGTATATGAAAGGAAACTCACTTCTAGAAAGCTGTTTGAAAGTTCACAAATACAATTCCCTGGTTTTCTAAATGTCTGTAAGGCAGTTTTTAATAAGTTCTTCCTGTAGGAGTTTCAACTCTTTGTACTGTGGACCTGGCATATAAAAATATAGAATACTGAAAAAAAGGGGCTCATTCAGAAGGGCCTATGGCCAGTTTGTGAATGGTTTACACCAGGAAATAGCACTAAAATGAAGTATTCTATTTTTTTCTGATATGTCCCAACAAGTGGGTAAAAGGGATTTTTGGATAGTCATTTATTTGGGTTTTCATACATACAAGGCTTTTGGGGAAAATGAGTTTGATGTCTTATAAAGTGTGTCAATTAATTTCACTTATAAATTAGAGCTGTCTTTTGTTTTTGGATCAATTTTATTTTATAGTGTATTGGGAAATCATGCATATTGAAGGGTTTAGATTTAAGAATTAGTAATGCTTCAGAAAATCCCTATAGGGCAATGAGGTAGTAAGTAGAATTATCACTGCACAATTAAATTTTTTTCTCCAGTAGCTTCATTAATAAGGAATTACTGCCATTCTACCTTCATTGGAAAATTTGTGACTTTAAGACATGGAAGTAAAAAAGAGAAATAGCTCAAGAAAAGAAGAGATGATAATAAGTTCATAAAAAGAATAGAATATAGAAATATAAGCCTATTAACTCTCAAATACTTAGGTACATAGGGATAAAGTTCCTAAAATAGCATTTTTCTTAAGAATAAATTGATTTTACACAAATTTGTTGTCATTTAAAAAGCTATAGTTGTTAGTTCAAGGTACATTTTTAAATTGTATTTATTCATGAATAACCCTTTAATTGTCTTGTAAGAAATATTTTATACATCATATAGGATATGAAATGTCCATATTATAAGCAGTGTCATTATGTTAATATGAAGAGTAATCATAAATATATGCTATTAGCATTTGATAGAATAATAATGACATTTTCATACTAATATCATTAGGGTTATTCTGAATAAAAAGTAAATACACCTTAAATACATATATTTTTGAACAAGCAATTTGATTTTAATTATAAATTTATCCTAGAATCACCAAAATTCACAAGCTGTAAGTACAAAAGGAAAGAAAGAATAAGCAAGGATTCATGGAGGAAGACTAAGGCAGGGTCATAGTTAGATGGGAAAAAAATGAAGAGAAAAAAATGATAGACTTTTTTCTTTAGAGATATATTTTTAACCAAGATTTCATTTATTATTTAATTTATTATTTTTCCATAATAAAATACATGTCTTACACTTATATTCAAAGTTACATTCCAATGAAAAATGCATTGGTAGAGGAAAATATGGTGGTATTTCTTTTCGGCATTGGTTATTTCCCTTATTAGGTGATTAAATCAGCATTTATTATAAATGCTGATCAACATTCAAATCACTATGAAAAGGGAGTCACAATTTATTACCACATAAAAATATCTCAAATAATCTTATTATGTTTGACATTTTCAAGTTTTAAATAAATAAACAATGTACAATCTTAAAATTGTGTGTTTGTTATCATAGTACAGTGTAGTAGTATAAAATCCCTGTCTGCATGGACTTTTCTAAATTTTGCATGATAATATAAGTAGTTTAGCATTGTTGAAAACTTAGGATTTTAGACTAATGATATGCCTTGAATTCTTGGTTCACCCAAGTATATACTAAGTGGCCTTGGGAAAATTAGTCTCTTTGATTCTTATTTTACTCAGGTAAAGTAAATGATAATATTTCAACATTTCTCAAAACATCAAAGGCAATGATGTAATTCAAGTTTTTACTACTATAACTAGCATTAAGTGCATTTAGCAAATGGTACACAATTAATTTGCAAAGTGAACAAATATAAAAAAATCAACATTTTTGTTAGGAAATAACCACAAAAATATCGATATCATGTTTTATTATTTAATTTGATCAATTCATTGTTTTTGTTGTCCTTGTTGTATTAGGAATTGAACCTAGGACATCACTTTTGCTAAATAAGCACTTTTCTACTGATGAGATGCTACTGAGATAAATACCCAGTCATTTTTTAATTTTTATTTTGAGACTAGTTTTCATTAATTTGCTCCAACTAGTCTTTTTTTTTAAATTTTTTATTGTTGGTTATTCAAAACATTACATAGTTCTTGATATATCATATTTCAACCTTTGATTCAAGTGGGTTATGAGCTCCCATTTTTACCCCATATACAGATTGCAGAATCACATCAGTTACACATCCATTGATTTACATATTGCCATACTAGTGTCTGTTGTGTTCTGCTGCCTTTCCTATCCTCTACTATCCCCCCTCCAACTAGTCTTGAAATTTTAATCCTCCTGCCTCAGTTTCCCATGTAGCTGAGCTTACCAACATGCATCACCATACCCAGATATCAAGTCATCATTTTTCAGTATTCATAAAAGATGAGATTTACATAATTAACTAAAATTCCCTCTCAATGTAATCTGGTAATATAAATTTATTAGCATACATAATCACTTTTGTAAAATGATATAATCTATGGAAATTCTGAAAAATAAATAAAAATCAGGTATAAGAATAAAAATCTCACATTTATGTAAGATACTAATTTGTATACTAAGACAAAATAATTACTATATTTAAAGTAGACAATTCAATGCAGTTGGTTTATGGGCTTAAGAAATTATTAAGTATACCTATCAAGCACTATGATTTATAAATACTGATGTTTCCTATTGGTGTCATATAAAAGAATAGGGTATAAACTCAAAATTACCAAAATCTGACAAGTAATTCTCAAACTTTAAAAATTATCATTAGGAAAATGTAATTCTCCTCATTTTACTACAGAAGATTATTATTTACTGATCTAGTAAGTACTCAGAAGTTTGTTGTGGAAATATCTATGGCATTAATAGGTAGACTTAGAAATATCAAAGTGAGGGATGTATCTAAATTAAAGAATTAGAAAGCATTAAGAAATTGATAGTTTAAGGTACTCATGGCTGTGAAGTGTTCACCTTCATTCATGAAATAACTTAAACCTGAATATAATCCAAAAAGTTTCATATCTGTTTGTAATTTGAGTAAAGAATTGATGAGATGCCCGCCAAAAGAAATATATGAAAATAAAACCATGAAAGCTAAGTGTAGTATACTATATGGTATTAAAATGGATTTTTTAATCAAGTTTAAGAACAAAATTTGATTTTGATATTGATGTGTTCACATAATACTTGCATGATATAATACATTTTGCTAAGAATTGCAAAGAACATGTCCTGTTGGTAATACAAAAAGAAGATATAGTCTATATTACAAAAAAAAGTCATTGTGCTACATGGTAAAATGATATTTGCATATCATAAAAATGGTGAAGCTTCTGTTTCAAAATTATTTCCTTTTATTAATATTATAAAAATAATGTATTTTATAAAAAGTTTCACTAAAATATGGCACATTTCTTATCAATGATTACAAAATCTTTCACTCCTCCTTAAAAATGTAACCATTTTCCGATATTAAGCTAATATGTCATTAGAATACATAAGTTACAGCATTTCAAAATACTTCATAAGGCTTAATCTCAAGTAATGTTTTATAATCATAATTGATTATTTATGGTTTATTTAAATAATGTACCTGAGGGATGATATTTTTACTGTATTTTATTCAAGATAATGAATAATAAATGATACACAATTGTTCTATTGGATAATACAATTATTTAATTTCATTTTAATTTTTACTGCACTCACAAGAACTTGAAGTGCAGCAATCTTTCATAACTAATTTAACAATGATCTGCATGTGGCATGGAACAAGAAATATTTGATAAATCCGACTTCTATATTATAGAAGTTTTATTTAAATGCATTTTATAAGTGGTACTGGTATCCCTACTATAAACTTCAAAAGACATATCTTTCAAAGTGTACCAATTTTAAGACAAGAGTACATGTTGTAAATTAGTGTCTTTAAAACATATGGAAAATTTAAAATATGCAAAAACGTATGATATTTAGAAATATGCCTGTTATGGTTTGGATGTGATGTGTCCCCAAAAAACTCACATATGAGAAAAAGCAAGAAGGTTCAGAGGAGAAATGATTGGGTTATGAGAGTTTTAACACAATCAGTGAATTAATTCCCTGATAGGGATTAACTGAGTGGTAACCAAAGTGGTAGGGCATAGCTGGAAGAGGAGGGAATTGGGGGCATGACTTTGGGGTATATATTTATATCTAGAAAGTGGAGTATCTCTCTCTGCTTCTTGATCACCATGTGAGCTGCTCCCCTCTGCCAGACTCTTCTGCCATGATATTCTGTCTTACCTTGAGCCAAATCTGTGAACTAAGACCTCTGACACCATGAGCCCGCAAATAAATTGTTGCTCCTCTACAATTGTTCTGGCCTGGTCCTTAGTCACATCAATGAAAAAGTTGACTAAAACTATGCCATAAAATTCTACATGTAATCAAGGAAATGGTAAATGAAATAAATTTAAGATTTTTCTTACATCTGTTAGAGGCAGAATAAAATACATGTAATAATCAAAGAACAAAGAGAAAAATTAAAACTTAGTTTTTTATTTCTTAGCCTGGGTATCTATTTTTAACATCTTATATTTGCATGATACACTTGTCATAATTAATAGGTGTGTCAGTCAGATTTGTTTTGTTGTGACCAAAATACCTGTAAAGAACAACATAGAGGAGGAAGGAAAATTCTACTTTGAGATCGCAGTTTAAGACTTTAACACCATCGTCAACCACTTCTATTTTTCTGGAAAGAGGTGAGGCAGAAAACATCAAGGCAGAAGGACACAGCAGAGAGAACAGCTTAGCTCAGGGCTGCCAGGAAGCAGAAAGAAAGCAAGGGAGTAGGGAAAAAAAATAAAAATTTCAAAGGCATATCCCTAGTGACCTACTTCTTCTAGTCACAATGTATCTGCTACAGTCATCACAGAAGACCTTTCAAATAATTAATGAAATGGATTAATCCACTGACTTGATCACAGCATTGATAATCTAATTGTGTTACCTCTGAAAAGTCTTACACTATCTTACAAGACTTTTTTGAAGGAACACTTCACATCCAAACCATAATATTCCATATTCCACTTATAGTCTGCAAAAGTTCATGTATATCTCACAAATTGAAATGCATTCAGTCCATCTCCAAGAGAACCCATAGTCTTCATAGTTACAACACTTTTCAAAAGTCCAAGTCCAAAGTCTCATCCAAGAATCGAGGCAAACAACTGGCTGTGAGCCCCTGTGAAAACTCAAAGAATGAGTTGTATTCTTCTAATATATAATGACATAGAATAAACATTGTCATTGTGAAGGGGGGAAATAAGGTCATAGAATGAAGGGATATAACCAAAGAAAAACAGATGCCCAGCTGGACCAATAAGCCCTGTAGCTCCACATATGATCTTTGGAGCAAACATGAGCTCCAAAGAACTCAGGCAATACCACCACTTTGGAACAGCAAGCAATAGCCCACATGGCCTCTTTCTTAGGCTGGCTCTATCCATATCAAGTATCTTTCCAGGACAGGTATTCCACATCTCTTAATCCCAGGGGGTCTCCACTTCATCTTCAGCTTCCTTCTCACAGTTATATGCATTTATCTTTAGGGGCTGCCCACAAGGATTTCAAACCTTTTACACATTGCAGAGACTCTGATGCCTTCCTTTGAAATCTCAGTTTTAGCCTCTATGACCCCTTGAGTTCAGTATCCAGAATTCCTGAAGAATTCACCAGGTGGACAATACCAAGTCTTTTCTCAGTTTAAGCAGTAACTGGACCCCTTTGGACCATAGCTTCAGTGACCTCTGAGTGCCTGGTTGTTAGAGGATGGTGAAAAGAGTCCTGGGAAGCAACTTACTTTGACCATCCTATGTGAGGAAGGTGCCCAGAGTCTCATCATAAAGGAGTTTCACTTTTGCATCTGTGAATCTGCCATGGGTATAGTCTTTCTGATTCCTGAGTTACCCTTAAGGGATCTTTCCTATTGTCTCTCTGCAAAGTACTTTGCTTCCCTTTTTAAAATATTTTTATTGACACATCATAATTACACAGATATGTGGGATCTTCTTGGCCATATGCATATATTCACATGACAAAATTTGATCTAATTTCTCAGTACCACTCCTACTCCATCCCTCCTTATGCCTGCTGATCCACTTGCCCTATCCTTCTGATATCACTTCTATTATTACTGTTATTATTATTATCATTACTTTATTGCATTATAATTTTATATATATAATACATACATATTAGATGTGGAATTCATTGTAGTATGTTCATTCATTAACGTATAATTTGGTAGATTTCAGAACCCAATATTTTTCCATGCATACCTCCTTCAGCCCATTTCTCTATTAGTTTCCCTCCTATTTTTGTGAGATCTCCTTTTTAAGTTATTTCCCCCCCTCTCTTTAGCTTCCACATATGAGAAAAATCATTCTGTCTTTGACTTTCTGAGTTTGGTTTATTTCATATAGCATAATAATTACTTATAACATTTATAAATACATTACGTTTTTTATATGAGTATGTATACTTGCCTGTATGTGTGTGTGTGTGTGTGTGTGTGTGAAGGATATATATATCCTTCTATTTTGGGCCACAATGTGAGGACATATCACTCTCCTCTTCCCCAAATAAGGTTAAACCTTGGAAGTTTAGAATATTCCCACCAGATCACCAAAACTGCCAGCAGTGTATTTATCTTGAACTTTCCATTCTCCTGAACACTGAAAAAAACAAATTTCTGTTCTGTAAAAAATAAGAACTCTGTGTTATTATGTTATAATAGTACAAATGTACTAAGATAATGACCCAGACTTTGAGCACTACTTGCAGGCATTTTGTAGAATGGTCCTTGATCTTAATCTTGATCACTTGGTTTAAAGTACTGTTTGCCAGATTACTCTACTATTAATTTATTCTTATTTCTGCATTTTATACTGTATGATTTGCAAGAAATTCAGTAGGTACAGCCAACACTTAAAAAGTAGAGAATTGTGTTTACCTTTAGAAGTATGGAAAAATTAAATAAATTATTTAAAGTTTTTCTGTATGGGACATTTATGCATTCTCCTCATTTAATGATTCTGTTTGTTTATATGACACAAACCACAAATATTTATTTATTATTTGCATAGTACTCAAAATCCATTTTTTGTTGGTCAAATTGTTCAAACTTTAAAAAAGGGGCTCATTCAATCGGCTTCTGTGACCCTTCAATATATTTTTAGTATTTTAGTTTAATTTTTTTTCTGGCAGTCATTTTGGTACTGAAAAGGCTGCAGGCTTATCTTCTAAAATTTTTGCTTGTGTGTGGTAAGCACCAGTTTTTCTATGAAGTCATATTCCTTTATACTGGAGAATGGTTGAAATATTAAACTGGGTTAGATATCCTCCTTGCTAAAGAAGGGGTAATTGCTTTCAGTTTTCCTCAGGGGACAGAGCTGGGTAATACATGGATATATCCTAGTCTGCATATACTTGTGTATATCTAGAAATACTTATGTATCTCTATATTAAGTTAGATAAGAGTTCATACTAATTACTGCAACTTTCATCCACTACTACGTAGTTCATTGAATTTACTCTCCTCGTTTATCTCAAAGTATTCTAGTCAGTTCTTTTTTTTTGCCACTTTGACCAAAGACCTAACAAGAACAATTAAAGGAAGAAAACATTATATGGGGGCTCATGGGTTCGGAGGTCTCAGTCCAGAGATGGCCAACTCCATTCCTCAGAACCCCAAGCAAGGCAGAACATCATGACACAAGAATGTGATGGAGCAAAGCAGTTCAGAGCATTGTACATTCTGACAAATTTCTATGATCTTCTTCCCTTTTAAATAGGTATAATGCGCATACTTAAAGTTTAAGGTCATTCTTTACAGTTTTATGGAATTTGATATCTAAATAGTAGCATGTAATCATAATTATATTAGGTAGTAGTTTCACTGTGTTAAAAACACTCTGTTTAATTGCTCATACAGGGCAATCCATTCCAAGCATCTGGAAGAAACTGATCTATTTACCATCATGACATTTTTACTATATTGAGAATATATTAATATCATCACATCATATGTGGTGTTTGGAGGTTGGGTTCTTTCACATAGCAGTATGAATTTTAAGTGTTCATCCACATCTTAATGTGGCTTGTAACTCATTTCTTTTTACTGAGGTATAGTATTCCATTTTATTAATATATAATAGAATTTTTTTTCTTAACCTGCTGAAGAACATCTCAGATGTTTTCAATATTTACCATTAATAAACAAAGTCACCATTAACATCTTTGTTCAGATTCATGGAAAATTTGAGCAAAAATTACAGAGGTTTCTCTTAAACTATATCTTCCTTCTGCCTCTGATTTCCCTTGTAATTAATATATTGCATTAGCATAGTAAATTTATTATAATTTAGAATTTATTATATATTATTTTTAACTAAAGTCCATGTTTCACATCAATTTTCATTCTAGATGTGATATATTCTGTGTATTTTGCCAAATATATAATTATACTGGTAATTGAACATAAAGTATCACACAAAATTTTTTCACATCCCTAAAATTCCTTCATGTTAGATTTATAGTGACATCAGGAAAAATGACAAAGGAGAAAACACAGGAACACTACCTCTCCACCTATAAAAAATTTACAAGTGTTTCCTACTAAGAATATTTATTTTGGAATTTTGATGGTATTAGAATGCCTACAGTCTTTTTTCAACAGCTTAACTAGTAAATTGCACCTAAGATTTCTCTACTTTATTTGTTATTTTGGTGACAATTGCCCATCCCCTAACACCCAAGCATATGGTGCATTTACGTATGTTTCTTGCACAACTTGTTAAAGTCAGGGTGGGCAATAAGTTCCTTTTCTTCCAGAAATTGGCTTTCTATGTTTTGTTTATAGTTTCATGTTTCTGATGGCAAAAGTGTCAACATGAAGATAGACTGCCATTGCATCAAGCCTACTGACAATTAAACTTCAAGATATATTGAAGTCACACCTGCTTTCTGTACATTCATAAACAACCATGTATATTTTTTGGGGAGGAAATTTATAAAGGAATCAAGGAAAGACACAGGCTGAGAAAAAAATGTCCAAAAGCCTCAGGCTGATTCCCAGCATAGATACACGTTATGACCCCAGAATTCTGAAAATTCTGAGATAGGGATTTTTCCTTATTTCTATAATTACCACATTTTTATATTCAAATTAAAATTTTCAACACCAAAACCAAAATATCCCATTCACAGGAAGACAATAAAATTTAAAATATACCTGATAAAAGCCCAGATATTAAATTATTTCAAAGATACTTCTTAAAACTGCTGCAGATAATCAGGTCACTAAAGAAAAACATGGGCAAATTAACTGAACAAATAGCACATTTTTGCATATGCAGAAAAAAGCGTTTGTAATACTTCCATGCTTCATAAAATTTGTTTGGGCAGAGTATTTTTGACTAAGATTCCCCCAAAACACAGGGGACTGAAATATATACAGATAAGATTGTATCAATTTAAAAAATTTCCATGCAGAAAAACAAAACAAAACAGTCAACAAAGTCAAGAGACAAACAACATGAGATGAAAAGTGTTTGCAAGATATATCCAGTAAATAATTAATAAAGAAAATATATATGAAACTCGAACAACTGAATGTAAAATAAAATTTTCACTAACCCAAATAGAAGTGGGAAAATGATCTGAAAAAATTTCTCAAAAGAAGACGCATACATGACCATCAGGTATATGAACAAATGCTTCACATCATTAATATCAGGGGAATTTAAATCAAAGCCACAATAAGATATGACCTTATCTCAGTTAGAATAACTATTGTCAACTAGGAAAAAGTTAGGAAATAATGCTGTAGAGAAAAAGGAACTCATACATTGCTAGTAGAAATATAAATTAGTATAATCACTAAGTAAAACAGAATGGAAGTTCATCAAAATATTGATAATATAACTTCTTTGTGACCCAGAAATCCAACTACTGTTTATATGTATTGGAAGCCACCCATGAAATATGTGAGGATATTTCATCACTGAAGCTAGTGAGGGGGTAGATCTGGTGACTGGGAATTTATAGTGGCAATACCTGCTATTAAGATTTCCCTTTTCTTTTTTTTTCTTTTTTTTATTGGTTGTTCAAAACATTACAAAGCTCATGATACATCATCTTTCATACATTTGACTCAAGTGGGTTATGAACTCCCATTTTTACCCCAAATACAAATTGCAGAATCACATCGGTTACACACTCACATTTTTACATAATGGCATATTAGTGACTGTTGTATTCTGCTACCTTTCCTATCCCCTACTATCCCCCCTCCCCTCCCCTCCCATCTTCCCTCTCTACCTCATCTGCCATTGTTCAATTCTCTCCCTTGTCCCCCCTCCTTTTCCCCTCACAACCTCTTATATGTAATTTTGTGTAACATTGAGGGTCTCCTACCATTTCCATATGATTTCCCTTCTCTCTCCCTTTCTCTCCCCACACTCGTCTCTGTTTAATGTTAATCTTTTCCTCATGCTCTTCCTCCCTGTTCTATTCTTAGTTGCTCT
>NW_026000261.1:13723770-13777763 GCF_001458135.2 Marmota marmota marmota
TAAATAAACATGACTGGAAGTACAAACCATATTTCAATTGTAACCTTAAATGTTAATGGCCTAAATTTACCAATCAGGAGACATAGGCTAGTAACCTGGATCAAAAAAACAAATCCAACAATATGCTACCTTCAGGAGACTCATATGATAGGAAAAGACATACACAGGCTGAAGGTAAAATGTTGGGAAAAATCATACCACTCACATGGCCCTCAGAAGCAAGCAGGAGTGGCCATACTCATATCGAATAAAATCAACTTCAAACCTAAGTTAATCAAAAGGGATAAAGAAGGACACTATATACTGTTAAAAGGAACCATCCACCAACAAGACATAACAATTATCAATTTGTATGCACCAAACAATGGTGCTGCAACGTTCATAAAACAAACTCTCCTCAAGTTCAAGAGTCAAATAGACCACAGCACAATAATTATGGGTGACTTCAACACACCGCTCTCACCATTAGACAGATAGTCAAGATTTCCCTTTTCACGTGAACTCCTCCTCAGCTCTGCCAAAGGGTCCCTCACAGCACTGGAGATGGGTGTTATCCATTAGGAGCTGAGCAGCGTACCTACCCCCATCTTTATCCTGTTTCAGTGAAGAACTTTCTATAGAAACTCTTTGATGTATTCCAATAAAAATAAAGCAAGTGCAGGCTCCCTTCTTTTTAGAAGCTGGACCCATCTGGTCAGCTTGGCCTGTTGCTGCCCCAGCTCTGAATTTCTTTTCTGTGTTCTAGTAGTACTAGGTTATTTCCTAGTACTACATTTCTTAACTTTTATTTCTCAGACAGTCCATCCCACTGGAGAAGAACTAAATCCCTTGCCCACATGGGACATGGGCATTATATTCAAAGAAAATAAAATTACCATGTTAAAAACATATCTGAGCCTCTGTGCTTCTTCCATCACTTTTCATAATAGTCAAGGTATGGTGTACACTATGGGATACTATTTAACACTCAAAAGGTGAAACACTGTCACTTATGGCAATATAGATGAACCTGAAGAAGAAAATAAATAAGTCAGGAATAGAAAGATAAACATCATATGAAATACATTATCTTATTCATATAAGATATCTGAATAAGTTGTTCTCATAAAAGTTGTAAGTAGAAGAGCATTCGCCAGAGACTGTGGAGGGAAATGTGAAGGAACCCACAAGGAGAGATTGGTTAATAGGTACAAAACGTTGTTAGTTATGAAGAGTATTTCACAATAGAGAGATTATTCTTAATAATGTTGTATTGAATGTTTCCAAATAGATAACAGAATTTTGAAGGTTTTTCCAAAAAATGTATAGAAGATGAAAGATACACTAATAATGTGACTTAATTATTATGCAATATGCATGTATTAACCCATCACACTGTACCACATAAGTATATAATATCATTATTTTTCAATTAAAAACAATAAAATATTATTTAAAAAGATGCAAAAATATAAGAATATTCTATAGAAACAAAATGAGAATATCAATAAAGAGAAATTATGGAAAAGGAACTAAAAAGAAATTCCCAAGCTGAAAAATATACTAACTAGAATGAAAAAAATAACATACAAGGGTTGAAAAGCAGACATAAACAATAAGATGAATCAGTGAATATGAAAATCAAACAATTAAAATCATCGTATCTGAGGAAAATAGAGCACAGAGAGAAAGTACAATGAAAGTACAATAAAATGAAAATATATTAACAGAACCTAAAGGATATGTAGGCACCATCAAGCAGTCTTACATATATGAGACTGCCAGAAAGATATTGAGAGAAACAAAGGAACAAAAACATTTGAGGAAATAATGACTGGCATTTTCCCAAGTTTTATGAGAGGGAAATTTCTATGAATTTGCGAATCTAAGTTATGTCCAAATTTGAAAAACTCAGATTCACAACAGACATATTTTGTTCAAATTCTTGAAATACAAAGATGGAATGTTCACCCGAGTAAGAGAGAAGTGACTTTTTACTATGAAAGATATTCTCTTGAATATTTTTGCCTGCTACTGTTGATACTATAGCTCTATGGTATGTGGTATATCTGAAATTAGGTATGATGATGACTCCAGATTTGTTGGTTTTGCTCAGTATTATTTTCGCTATTCTGGGTCTTTTTTGGTTCTATATAAATTATATGATTGTTATTACAGTGTTGGGATGGATGTCAATTAGTTGAGTCATTAGTAAAAATATTTTTTTCTAATTTCCTTAAAAAACAACAACGACAACAAAAAAATGAACTACAATGTGGCCCAGCAATTCTTCTACTAGGTATATATCCAAAGGAAGTGAAATCATTCCTTGCCACCACTAAAAGTAAAAAGAAGAATAGAAGTGTATAGAAGCATAGTTTTTATACACTGTTGAATTTAGCACAAATTCAAGTTAGGTTTTAAAACTTTAAGATATTAAAAGTGATCCCCTGGTAACAAAAATAAAACATGTAGACAAGATATATGAAAGAAAATGAGAAGCATATCAAAACATTTTACAACAAAATTCAACTAATCCCCAAAGAAGACAGGAGTATTGAGGAACAAAATAATGTGTAATCCCTGTAGAAAACAATAGTGAAATAAATGGCAAAATTTGTGGTCATGAAACAGTTTATTCTGTAATTTCCAATTCTTGTGAAATCTTTATCTGGCTTTAGTATTTTGGTAATGCTAGCCTTGTTGAGTTAGAAAGTCTTTCATCTATTTTGATTTTCTGGAAGAGATTAATGTGGTTGGTATTATTTCTTCCTTAAAAGTTTGCCAGGACTCACTAGTGTAACCATATAGATCTTGTTTTTAAATATGGAAGATTATTAATTATTTATGCATTTTTTAAAAAAATGATACAATGTTAGAATACATAGTCTAGTCAGGTCATCTACTTGCATGACAGTTGATAATTTGTGTCTTAGAAGAAATTTTTTCGTTTTCATCGAAGTTATCAAATTTGAAGGCATTCAGTTTATGATCACACAAAGCTTCTAATTTTTCAAAATCTGTGTATTTAGTGATATTGTTCCTTGTTTCATTCTGGATATAGAATGATTTTGCCCTCTCTCCCTTTTATATAAAAGGATTTCAGATTCATCAATCTTATTGATTTTTCAAGAAACAAAAGTTTGCTTTTGTGCCACTTTTGCTGTCATTCTCATGCTTTCTATATCTTTTCTTTTTTTGCTGTGATTTTCACCAATTAGTGTCTTTTATTTCTTTAGATTTTTATTTCTTTTTTCTTCTTTTTTTTAGGGGAAAACCCCTTCCTTCAAGAGAAGGAGAGTAGACCTGTGATATTGAGAAGCATATGATATATTTCATAACTACATTCTTTATACCACAGTTAAAGAGTGATGACGATACCTTTTTTTCATTTTCCATTGTTAGAACATATTGAGGTTCTTGCTACTATAGCCAAAAAAGTGTAGGAACCTCACAAACCATATGCTACAAGATTATCTCATGCTTACAGTAGAGTACACTTAGCTTTCAGAAACTTAACAAAATTATTACGGGGCTGAGGATGTGGCTCAAGCGGTAGTGCGCTCGCCTGGCATGTGCATAGCACTGGATTCGATCCTCAGTACCACATAAAAATAAAGATGTTGTCTCCATTGAAGACTAAAAAATAAATATTAAAACTCTCTCTCTCTCTCTTTCTCTCTTTAAAAAAATTATTATGTAAATGGTCCTACCAGATTTTGGTTTCAATAGGATTTCTCTAATTATACAGATGTTGGCTATGTCTCTCCAGTCTATCCCATCATCTAACCAGAAGGTGCTGCTGGTTCTTTGAGTTTAACCATTAATGTTGTTCAAATTTTGGAGAGATTGTTTTCCTATATTAAAGATTTTTTTTTTTTAGTTTGAGGGATTGAAACAATCTTTGCACATACTAGGCAAATATTTTACCACTGAGATACACTCCAACCCTTTTTATTTTATTTTCAGACATAGTCCCCCTTAGTTGCCCAGGCTGGCCATAGAGCTTGAGGTCATCTTGCCTCAGCTTCCTGAGTACCTAGTAATAGAGACATGTGTCTCTATGCTCAGTGGAATTTATTTTTTTTTAAATATACTGCCAACCCATAAATACTCTCCATAAAAGTAGAAATAATAAAACAGTTGTATTACTGGAAAAGCATAAAGCCAAAACATGGTGCACAGTCAATAATTCCTTAAAGGGAGGATAAGAGGGAAATTTCACAATTAAACATAATCGGGTTGATACAATGCAATACACATATGTTACATATATGTTATATGTTGTCTTTATGCAAAAAATATAAAACTTCTTTTAAGTTATAATTTGGAGTAAACATCTAGATTATATTCCCATAACACAGGAAAATGAGGGGGCCATCCTCCTTGAAATTCACATTTTAAAGAGATGTCTCCAATGTTACCAAGAAAGACATTACATCTATTCAAATCAATCAAGGGGCTCAATTGAAGTTTAAAGAGTTTACATACATCCCAAAGAGACAAACAACTGATTGAAAATTATGCATTTCTTTAAGAAAAGTTTGTAAGAGGTTGGAAGAGTAGATAATAACAAGCGCAGCTTTGGCTGTTTCTGCTGTCCTACCAAACCCTCAGAACTCCTTCCGATTCCCTCAGTCTACCAGGCCCCTAGGCTGCTGCCCTCTGACTTGTGCCTGCCTCACTCCAGGCCCTCTAGCCAGAGCTTAGGGAGCTGACCATATCCTTTTCTGTCCTGACCCCTTCTTTTGCTGGTAGTTCAGGGCCACAGTAGGGGGTTGACAGGACATCAGCAGTTGTGTCAGTTGGCAGTGTGGAATAGGCTGTTAGTAGCTGCCACCAAGATAGTGCCTGGGGCTGCTTGCTGTGCTGATGCCACAGAAGGAGCAGAAGGTGCTGCTGGTTCTTTGAGTTTAACCATTAATGTTGTTCAGTTGCCAATATCAAGCAAGGCAAACATAAGCCGCTTTTAATCTGTTTAGGGAGAGAGGTAGTGCTTTTCACAGTGACTGTTAGAATCATATCAGAGGGTGAGGTGCAAGCTCACGGAGTCAAATCATGATGAAGTTATATGTGTTTATAGTTAATACTGGAACTACTCTAACATTTGACACTAAACATGCAGTACAAACTGTGGCAGACCTTAAACATGATATTCAAAGCAAATAAAGATTGCTGTTAAGTGTCAGTACTTGTAATCAATGGAAGAGAATACATGGCTTCAGTTTGAAGAGTGTGTACCTACACCACTGGAGACAGACAAAAATCCTTTTTTTTCTTTTTAACAAAGAACTAGTTTTATGTTATCATGCACCTGCTATTCCTAAAACAACCTTTTCAACAATAACAACAAAAATGACATGGAAATAAAAGTTGAAGAGTCTCTTATGATACCTGCAGTTTTTCACACTGTTGCTTCAAGGGCACAACTTGCAGTGGGAATATATGAATTTGCCAATAAACTTTCTTTTTGTGTGAGAGTCTTAACCATGTTGAAAGTCTTCAGCACCAAGGCTGGGCTGCAATCATGACCAATAGGGAAGACTGTTCAAATTCATACAAAAAGCTATTTTTCAAGTTTGAAAGTATTTATTCAAAGAAACTGTAATCCATAAAAGTCATCAAGGTAAAACTTACTCATTTAGCAACTGTGGTTTCAGTAATGGCTTGGCCAAGATTCCACTGTTGGAATTTCAAAGCAGACATAGAATGTTTGGGAAGACCAGATTCTTTAAATGAAAATGAAGACTCAGAAAAAGATCCACTGAACTGGAACTTTCTCCTGATATGCCTAGCACAACTAACACATCTTTGTTAACTTCATTTCATGAGTCAGTGGAACATGTAGCTCCAGATGAACCACAAATGATGAAACTGGCAAAGAAATTACGGAATTTTGTCAAAGTACTGTCCAGTAAGACAAAATTTCAGTAGATGCTAAAGATGGTGAAGTGCCTTTTTTTCCTTAACATTTTCTTTGTTAGACTGGATAAATATTTAAGACAGACCTAACAATGTAGAATTCTTGGTCAGGAAGTGCTTTGATTCTGTGAGCAGGACTTATAAAAGATTACTTGAACATTTATAGTATAATGCCATCAAACTATTGCCAAACATGATAATCAGAATATGAAAGCCATTTAAGAGCTTAAAGATCATTTGTATGCTCTGGAACAGATGATTCCTAGATGGTGAATGAACAAAAAGACCTCACTCAGGGATTTTCACTAATCAGATGAGAGCCGAAAACTTGAAAGATGCATTTTATTACCTTATTTGTGCCTGAATCATGCAAAACATTTGAAGATTATGTTGCAAAATCATAGAAAACTGTAGGTTATTAAGCAGAAGTGTACCACTGCAAACAAAAAATTGCAAATAATCTACATGTTAGACTAAAGTTGTGTCGCTTTGTGATGCTGCTTGCAAGATGAAGAGAAATTACAAGCTTTGCTCTGCCTTGTAATAGAGATGTTAAGAGTCAGAAATGTTAAAGGCCTTAGTACATTTCCTCAGATGTACTGCTTAGCTGTTGTTGAGGTTGTAAGGAGAAAAATGATCTTTAAACACTACAGGGAGTGGACTGGTGCCTTATTCAAAGATGGGAAATGATTGTATGAAGGAGAAAAATCTAAAAGTGAATCCTTCGGGAAATTACTTAGGAAGTCTTTTTTAAGAACCATCTGTTTTGGAGCCTGGACTCCTGGTCCCTTTTCTTTTGTACTCAGAAGCCTGAAAAGTTTGACTATGAACTTCCAGATATTTCATTAAAAGATTTACAGTTTCTACACTCATTTTGTCTCTCAGGAGTTCAAACATTCCTCAGGGTCCCTTTACTTTTTGACATTGAATCTCTGTACCACTATGTACTTGTCCTAAATAATTTGGTAAAGGCAGCACAACGTTTGAATGAAATGTCCCAGACCATTACAGTTCTATTGAATGAACAAAAGGCATTGGTGAGTCAGGCATGCCCATAGTCCACTTCTTCCCCATGAATAGAAAGTGCAACAGGAATTGTAACTAAACCTCACTGAAAACTACTCCTCTACTCAGTGTTCAGAACCCCTTATGTTGTGCCATATGTGCCTTGGAAGAATCATCTTGAGAAAGCACTGATGCACATAGACATGATTTTGAAACTATCCCCCCATCCAAATATAGAACAAACTATTCAACAAGTTTCTTTTTTTTAAGAGAGAGAGAGAGAGAGAATTTTTTTTAATATTTATTTTTTAGTATTTGGCGGACACAACATCTTTGTTTGTATGTGGTGCTGAGGATTGAACCCCGGGCCGCACGCATGCCAGGCGAGCATGCTACCGCTTGAGCCACATCTCCAGCCCCTCAACAAGTTTCTTTAGGATTCTTTAGCAAAAAGCCCTGAATCAGATTCTATGTCTGCTGTGAATGAGTTTGTGAATGAAGAAAATTTATTCTCCCTTAATATTATAAGTAATCCACTAATTCCAGAGGTGTTTGTGGAATCACTTTATTCATCAATTATCAATGCAATTGATAGTAGATGTATGCAGGTTACAAATATATGTGGTAAAGAGGATTTTGGAGATCATGCTTCTCTGAATGTTCAACTGGAAAAATGTAGAGTTGTTGCCTAAGACTCTCACTTCAGTATACAAACCACCAAGGAAAACCTTTCCCACTTGAGAACATTTGTACAAAAATAACAGAGTGACTTCTCAAATTCTTTAAAATGTACAGCATTGGAAATAAGAAACATTATTGAAAAAGTAAAATGCTCCCTGGATATAACAATAGAAAAATATTAAAAAGAACTATATTCTTTTAAAATTGAAAATGAAGGTGAACTTGATGCACTAATAAAGGAAAGTGAAGAAAATAAAAACAAAATAAAAACATTTAAAGGAGACCTATTATGCCTTTAGGAGGTTTTACAAAATCAAGACAATAAAATTGCTTTGGTTATTTTCTTTTTCTATGTTGCTTTTACTCAATATATTTTGCACATTTTAAAAATATATTTTGGTATGTGTATATATATCACTGTGCTTAAGTATATGAAATAATTAAATCTAGAGAAAGAAAAAGGCTATTATGAGGGCTGATGACACTGCATAGGCACTACCTTACAGTTCTGATTAGGAGAATATAATTGTATAGAAAATATTTAATTAAGAGGAATAATTTTTTTAACACTTTGGATCAAAACAATGAAGAAAATTATTTTAAAGAAACCAATGTCACAATATTTTGTGGATATAGTGATATAAAAGTTATTTATGAAAAAAATTTACTATTTTCAGTTATGTGTGATGAGTAATAGCATCTTCACTTTGTTGTTTCTTTATTGCTATCAATAATCAGTAATCACCTTTGGCAAAAGGGCAAGGATTTGGATTTAAACATCATTACAAAATCCTGATTATATTTTTGTAGTTTATACAAGTTCTTATGAGATATGTATCTTTGCATTGTATAAGTCACAGATTGGTTAAAAGATGACATATGACATATTTTCTCAAATAAAAAAACACTTAATGCTATATCAAGATTTTAATGTTATTTTAATCTAATTTTTGAATGAAAAGCCTTGGTTATAAACTTAGATAATAGCAAATTCATAATTAAACCAATTCTAATAACATAACACATGTTTTCTTCTCAAGTATGTTTTAACTCTAATATGTAAGCATCTTTTTAAAACTCATATTTTGAGAACCTACATATTCTAGATTATAATTTAATGACAAATCAGTGACTTATACTTAATTTATATTTTAAAATTAGATAATAGATTTTTTCTCCGTGTGTGTGTGTGTGTAATTATCAGAAAGTATACAAGCAAGAAGAAAATGGAATAAAACAATGAAAGTTATGAAATAAAAGAACATCATTAATCAAATTGGCATTTTAAGAATATAACTGTGTTATTGTTCATTTCATATATTAAGTTGTTGGATGGTAGCATTTCTTTAGAGAATCCTGACTAATATCATCATCTAATATCATATTATCCATCATCAGAACACATCAGCAGGACTAACAACAGTGAGTGTGTGTGTGTGTGTGTGTGTGTGTGTGTAGAGGGGTGGGGAGAGAGAGAGAAATTACTAGAAGAACCTTTGTTATACAACATCAGTAGACGAACAAATATCTTAAAGAAACCATAGAACAACCATAGAACAATAAGAACTTTAGCATAAAGAAATAAAATATAAGAACTACAATGATTTCTTATCAGAAAGTATACAAGCAAGAAGAAAAGGGAATAAAACATTAAAAGTTATGAAATAAAAATTCTACCAATGTAAAGCTACATTTAATGAAATTAATATTTCAAAGTGAAGGAGGAATAGAAAGTCTCACACAAACAGTCTTAAGTATTCATTATCAACATTTTTTCTTACAAGAAGGTTTAAAAGAAGTCATTTAATCAGAAAGAAAATCATATTAGTAAGAGAATCAGATCTAAATAAAAAAAGAAAGAACTTCAGGAAAGGCTATCAATACATGACAAATAAACTTTCAATTTGCTTATTCTCAGTTGCTCTAAAAATAACCATTTCTTAAGGTAATTATGATAAAAATTCTCTTTAATTATTATAGTATATGAATACATAAAAAGGCTAACAACAATATCATTGGGAGGAAGAATTAGTCCATCCCGCCAATGAAAGACATCCTCCAGAGCTCAAGCTCTGGCACAGGACTGCTTTTTCCAACCAGCAGACACCACAGGATCTAAGGCCCAGCCCAAATTCACACACACTGCCTTTTGCAGACCCAGGTGCACAAAAGGTCTGGGACCATCCTACCCCTGGCAGACCACCAAAGCCCAGGCCCGGCCCAGATCTGCTTACACCGATATACATGGGACCCAGACCCAGGGTGTGTACAGTCTGCCACAACCCCTCCCACCTGAGAGCCCAAGCCTAGCCCACTTCCATCTTGGAACATGGCAGACATCACTATAGCCTTCTCCATGCAGTAGCCCTTACCTTTTGAAAACAGATAGGGCCTAGAAGCAGCTACATGTCAGAGAAGGCATCCCAAAGATAATGTAAGTCCCACCCTTTCAGCTCCATCTCTTTAAGACCTTGCATCCATCTTGGGGCACCTCCACTATTATCTCTTGTTAACTTGGCTATTGCCACCACCAACGTTAGTTGTAATAGCATATGTTGAGGGACACCACCAGGGTCTGGAAGCCCAAGATCAAGGTGTGGTACAGATAATCAGTATCAGCACTAAAAAATATAGAGTAGGATCTGTAATATCTATGATATTACAGATTACATGAAAGAAAGGAAGATACATAGACAACATGAAAAAAACAAGAAAGGAAAGTGCCCCAAACAAACCAGGTTACTAAGATAAAAGAACCCATGATCAGCAAACTTGAAAAAAAATGTCAGAGAAGAAGTTCAGAAGAAGGCTCATAATTAAAATGATCTCTGAATTAAAGAATGATGTAAATGAGCAAATACATGCAAAAATTTATCATTCCAACAAAGAGATAAGAGAACAAATACAGGTATCTAAAGATTACTTCAAGAAAGAGATAGAGACTCTGGAAAAAAAGTCAGGAATTCTTGAAATGAAGGAAACAATAAACCAAATTTAAAAACTCAATAGAAAGCATAACCAAGAGACTAGATCACTTGGAAGAAAGAACATCAGATAATGAAGGCAAAGTATACAAACTGGAAAATCAAGTTCACCACACAGTGAAGATAATAAGAAACCATGAACAGAACATCCAAGAATTATGGGACAGCATCAAAAGACCAAACCTATGAGTTATTGGGATAGAGGAAGACACAGAGTTTCAAAACAAAGGAATGCACAATCTCTTCAATGAGACAATAGCAGAAAATTTCCCAAGTATGAAGAATAAATTGTAAAACCAAACACAAGTGGCTTACAGGACACCAAGTGTACAAAATTACAACAGATCTACACAAAGGCATATTACAATGAAAATGCCTAGCATACAGAATAAATATAGAATCTTAAAATCCACAAGAGACAGGAATCAAATCACATATAGGGGGAGACCAATTTGTATCTCAGCAGATTTTTCAACCCAGACCCTCAATGCCAGGAGATCATGGAACAACATATACCAAGCTCTGAAAGAAAATGGGTGCCAACAAAGAATCTTATGTCCAGTAAAATTAAACTTTAGATTTGATGATAAAATAAAAACCTTGTATGAGAAACAAAAGTTAAAAGAATTTACAACTAGAAAGCCTGCACTACAAAACATCCTTGGCAAAATATTCCATGAAGAAGAAATGAAAAACAATGATGAAAATAAGCAGAGGGTGGTATCACACTAAAGGAAAAACTAATAAGAGGAGAAACCAAGTCAAGTCAAATACTGAAAATAAGCAAAAATGGCTGGGAATACAAATCATGTCTCAATAACAACCCTGAATGTTAATGCCTTAAACTTACCAATCAGAAGACAGAGACTAGCAGAGTGGAACAACACAAAAGAAGACTAAACAATATGCTGCATTCAAGAGACTCATCTCATAGAAAAAGACATTCACAGACTGAAGGTGAAAGTTTGGGAAAATTATACCCTCACATGTATTGCAGAAGCAAGCAGGGGTTTCCATCTCATATCAAATAAAGTAGACTTCAAGCTAAAATTAATCAAGGGAACCCTACTCCAACAAGACTTTACAATTTCAAGTATATATATTCCCCAAACAAATGAGCATCTACATTTATCAAAAAACTCATCTCAAGTTCAAGAATACAACAGATGAAAACCAATAATTTTGGGTGACTTTGACACACCTCTTTCACCACTGGATAAATCTTCCAAACAAATGCTGAACAAAGAAACTATAGAACTCAATCATACATTAAATAACTTAGACTTAACTGATATATATATATATATATATAGTATATTCCATCCATCAAAGAGTGAATACAGTTTCTTTAAAGAAGCACATGAATCCTTCTCTCAAATAGACCATATATTATGCCACAAAGCAACTCTTAGCAAATATAACAAAGTAGAGATACTACCCTTCATTCTATCAGTACATAATGGAATGAAATTAGAAATCAGTGATAAAATAAGAAATAAAATCCACTCCAACACCTGGAAACTGAATAATATGCTACTGAATGAGCAATGGGTGGCAGAAGATATCAAAGAGGAGATTAAAAAAAATCAGAGGTTAGTGAGAACACAGATATAGCATAATGAAATCTCTGGGACACTATGAAAGCAGTTATAAGAGGAAGTTTCATTGCATGGAGTTCATTTCTTAAAAGAAGAAAAAAATCAACAAATAAATGACTTAACATTACATCTCAAAGCCTTTGGAAATGAAGAACAAATCTACACCAAAAGCAGTAGAAAGAGCAGAAATAAGTAAAATCAGAGCTAAAATCAATGAAATTAGAACAACAACAACAAAAAAAAAACAATTGAAAAAATTGACAAAACAAAAATTGGTTTGTTGAAAAAAATAAATAAAATTGACTAACCATTAGTCATTCTAAGGAAGACAAGGAGAGAGAAAACTCAAATTACTAACATCTTTGATAAAATAAAAAAAATATCACAACACACACTCCAGAAATATAGAAGATAATTAGAAATTATGTTGAAAACTTGTAATCCAATGAAATAGAAAATACCGAAGGCTGCAACAAATTTCTAGAGTCATATGATTTTTTACTAAATTGAATCAGGATGATATACAAAATTTAAACAGACAAATTTCAAGCAATGAAATAGAAGATGCCATCAGAAGCCTAATAACCGAGAAAAGCCCAGGAGCAGATGGATACACAGCCAACTTCTACAAGATCTTTTAAGAAGAACTGACATCAATACTCTTCAATTTATTTCACAAAACAGAAAAAAGGGAAGACTTCCTAACTCATTCTATGAGATCAAAATCACCCTGATTCCAAAACCAGGCATAGACACATCAAAAAAGAAAACTTCCCACCAATATCTCTAATAAACATAGATGCAAATATTCTCTATAAAATTCTGGCAAATCAAATACAAAAACATATCAAAAAGACACCAAAATCAAGTAGGGTTATTTCCAGTGATGCAAAATTGTCTCAACATACAGAAATCAAAAAATGTAATTCATCACATTAATAGACTTAAAGATAAGAACCGTAAGATTATCTCAATAGATGCAGAAAAAGCATTGGACAAAATCCTGTACCCTTTCATTTTCAAAACTCTAGAAAAATTAGGAATAACAGAAACACCTTAACATCGTAAAAGCTATGTATGCTAAGCCCCAGGCCAACATCATTCTAAATGGAGAAAAATTGAAAGCATTCCCTCTAAAAACTGGAATAATACAGGGATGCTCTTTTCACCACTACCCCATTTACAATAGCAAACCAAATAATAATAATAGTAATAATAGCAACAACAACAACATACTTGGGAATCAACTTAATAAAAGAGGTGGAATACCTCTATGATGAAATTTACAGAACATTAAAGAAAGAAATTAAAGGAAACTTAGAAGATGGATAGATCTACCTTGTTCTTGGATATGCAGAATAAATATTGTCAAAATGACCATACTACCAAAAGCACTATGCAGATTTAAAGTAATTTCAATAAAAATTTCAATGGCATTCCTCATAGAAATAGAAAAATCAGTCATGAAATTCACCTGGAAAAATAAGAGACCCAGAATATCTAAAGCAATCCTTAAATAGAAGAGTGAAGCAGGTGGCATCACAATACCAGAAGTTAAACTATACTACAGAGCAATAGTAACAAAAACAGCATGGTTTTGGCAACAAAATAGACCAATGGTACAGAATAAAGGTCACAGAGTTCAACCCACATAATTACACTTATCTTATATTTGACAAAGGTGCCAAAAACCTACATTTGAGAAAAGCTAGACTTGCCAAAAAATGGTCCTGATAAAATTGGAAATCCATATGCAACGAAGTGAAATTAAACCCATATCTCTCACCAGGAATAAAACTCAACTCAAAGTGGATCAAGGACCTAGGAATTAACCCAGAGACACTGTACCTATTAGAAGAAAAAGTAGGCCCAAATCTCTATCATGTCAGCTTAGGCCCCAACTTCCTTGAAAAGACTTCAATAGCACAAGAATTAATATCAGAAATCAATAAATGGGAAGGATTCAAACTAAAAAGTTTCTTCTCAGCAAAAGAAACAATCTGTGAGGTGAATAGAGAGCCTAAAGTTTGGGAACAAATTCTCACCACATGCATGTCAGAGCACTAATCTCTAGAATACATATAAAAAAAACCTCAAAAATCTTAACACCAAAAAAAAAAAAAAACAATGAATAAATAGGCCAAGGAAATTCAACAGACACTTCTCAGAAGATATACAATCAATCAACAAATATAGGAAAAAATGTTGAAGATCTCTGGCAAATGGAGAAATGCAAGTCAAAACTACTCTAAGATTTCATCTCACTCCAGTCAGAATGGCAGCTATTGGGAATACAAACAACAATAAGTGTTGGTGAGGATGTGGGGGAAAAGTCACACTCATACATTGCTGGTGGAACTGCAAATTGGTGCAGCCAATATGGAAAGCAGTATGGAGATTCCTTGGAAATCTGGGAATGGAACCACCATTTGACACAGCTATCCCTCTCCTCAGTCTATATCCAAAGGACTTAAAAACAGCATACTACAGGGACACAGCCACATCAATGTTTAAAGCAGCACAATTCACAATAGCTAAACTGTGGAACCAACCTAGATGCTCTTCAGTATATGCATGGATTAAAAAAAATGTGGCATATATACATAATGGAATATTACCCAGAAATAAAAGAGAATAAAATCATGGCTTTTGCAGGTAAATGGATGTAGCTGGAGAATATAATGCTAAATGAAATTAGACAATCCACCCAAAAAATGTGGAATAATTTTTCTGTTTTAAGGATGCTGATTCATAATATGCTACAGTCGGGCCATGGGCAGATTAAATGAACTTTAGATAAGGCAAAGGGTAAAAGGTGAGCAAGGGGAAGGCAGGATTATAGGGATAGGAAAGACTGTGAAATTTGATTGTCATCATTATCCTAGTACATATAAGAAGACACAAAGTATATTACTCTACCTTGTGTACAACCAGAGATATGAAAAATTGTGCTCCATATGTGCATTATGAATTGGAATGCATTCTGTTGTCACATATAACAAATTAAAATTTTTAAAAAAATTTAAAAAAAGATCAAAAAGGGCCATACTCCTCCCCCCAAATTACTAAATGGGCAAAAACTCTAAACAGACATTGCTCAAAAGAAGATGTACAAATGGCCAACATATAAATGAAAAAAGTGTTCAACATCTTTAGCAATCAGGGAAATGCAAATCAAAACTACATCAAGATCATCTATTCTTATTGTGCCCTTGCTCTTTCCTATACTTCAATAAAACTATTACATTAAAAAAGAAAGAATGACTATCTATATTAGTGTCACACAAAGTCAATTTCAGAGCAAGAAAGTTATTCAGTAATAAAATAGCAACCCCACCATGATGAATAGGCATATTTTCAAAAAAAATTTCTAAATGTATAATTAACTAACAACAGTTTATCAAAATAAATAATGGAAAAGTTATACTCTTGAAATGAAAAATAAACTCCCTATTATACTTTGGAATTTCAACATCTTTTTTGAATAAATGATAGATCAAATAAGCAGGAAATTAAAAAGTTGATGGGATTACCAATAAGTCAACCTAAAGAGCATCATCAATCAAACTGACATTTTAAGAATACACCATCTGTTATTGTTCATTCATATATTAACTTGCAGGATGTTAGCAGTTCTCTAGAGAATTCTGACTAATACAATATCATCCATCAGCAGAACACATATTCATTTTCAAAACACATGGAATATCAATAAGAAGACAACACTCTGTAACTTCAATCATACCTTCAAAAATTTAAAGTGGCCCAGTGCTGTGGTGTACACCTGTAATCCCAGTAGCTTGGGAGGATGAGGCAGTAGGATCACAAGTTCAAATGCAGTGTCAGCAACTTAGTAAGAAAGTGTCTCAAATTAAACTAAACATAAATAAATAAGGCTGGGGATGTGGCTTAGTGGCTAAGTGTCTCTGGGTTCAACACTTGGTATAATAATAATAATGGTAACAACAACAACAACAACAAAAAGAATGTAATGGGAATCATGTAAGGTATGTTTCAGAGCACAATAAATCCAAAAATCAATAATCTTGGAAATTCACCCCACTTATTTGTAAATTAAACAATGAACTTCTAACAATGCAACAAAGAAGTCTCATGAAAAATTCAACAATATTATATTCTAAATTAAAACTATATATAACATTAAAGGTGAGAAATGCAATGCAAACTATGCTAAGAGAAAATTGATAATATTAAATTCATATATTACAGAGGAAGAAAAATATAAAATTAATAATCTGTGATTTACTGTAGAAAAAGTAGATGAGGAAAATAAATCCAAGCTAAATGCAAGAAAAATTAAAGAAATGATTATACCCCAAACAGATTATGAAAATTGAAACCATAAAATAATAAGTTCATCAATAGTAAAATTTTATTCTTTGAAAATGTGAATAATTTGATCTTAGATATCATAGACCAATTCCATGACAAATACATAGTATCAAAATTCATACAATGAGTAGATTAGATAAATAGTTTTGCATCTCTTTTACAAAGTGAAATATCCAAAAGATTTAAAATCAGCACACTATAAAGATACAATGAGAGTAACTAAGATCAGAGTAGGGACGAAGAGCAGGAGAAGAAGATTAACATTTAACAGGGATGAGAGGTGGGAGGGAAAGGGAGAGAGAAGGGAAATTGCATGGTAATGGAAGGAGACCCTCAGGGTTATACAGTGGAGGAGGTAGAGAGAGAGGAGGGAGGGAGGGAGGAGGTGGGAGGGGAGGGTGGGAGGGATGNAAAGGAAAAAAAATAATAATTGACCATTAAAAAACAAAAAAAACAAAACAAAAAAAAAAAAGATACAATGACATCAATATTTATAGTAGCACATAAACCAAGCTATGGAACCAAAACAGGTACACTTCAACAGATGAATGGATAAAGAAAATGTGGTATATACACAATGGAGTATTACTCAGCCTTAAAGAAGAATGAAACTATGGAACTTTCTGGTAAAGAAATGAAACTGAGTACTATCACGCTAAGTGAAATAAGACAGACTCAGAAAGCCAAAGGTTTGAATGTTTTCTCTAATATGCAGAAGCTAGTCCAAAATAAGGGGAAAGCAGGGTGGGGGGGCAGATTCCATTCAAAATTAAAAAAAGTTAAGTGGACTGAGGGGGATGGAGAAGGGATGGGAGAGGGGAAGAAGAGCAGAATGAATGTGACCTAACTTTCCTATGTATATATACAAATATACTACAGTAAATATCACCATCATGTATATGCACAATATGCTAACTAAAAACCAAATAAGCAAAAAAATTAAAAGTAAATAGCAGAAAGATGAGTAGAATAAAGATAAAGTATAGGGGGAGTGAGGATGTGAGGGAAAGGGGAAGTACTGGAGGTTGAATTAGAGCAAATTATATTGCATGCTTTTATAGCTATGTCAAAATAAATCTTAATGTTGTATATAACTAAAATAAATAATAAATAACAAAGAATTTAAAAACAAATAAGGAGAACAGATACTACACATTCTCAAAAACCTGAATCAATAATTAATACTCTTCTAAAAATGAAATCAAAATGCTCAGATGGCTGCATTAGAGAATTCCATCAAATATTTAAGAATGCAATATTACTACTTTTCTACAATGTCTTCTAGGAAAGAGAAATAAAAGAAACATGTCTAATTCCTTTAATGGTGAAAGTCTCGTTCTAATATGATAATCAGATTAAGAAATTACAAAGAGTAAAACCAGAGATCAACATATTTTGTGATCATAGGTGCAACACTCAAAATTTTATTGTCTAATAAAATTAATATGTAAAAACAATTATACATTACGGCTAAATTCAATATACTGAGTATGCAAATATAATTCAATATTTTGATGTCAATTTAATATAACCCTATTAACAGAATAAGAATAAAATCATATGATTATATTAATAGATGTAACAAAACCTCTTAGTAAATTAGTAGTAGCAGGAACTATTTGATAAAGAAGAGTTACACAAAACACAAGTAACATCATACTTAAAAGTAATAAAATACACGTTCCTACTAAGATCCGAAAAAAAAAAAGTCAAGGATATACTTTCTCATCATTCCTGCTTAGCATTTTATTAGAAGTTGTAGTTTGTGCAACAAGACTTTAAAAAGTATATAAAATTTCTAAAGATTAGAAATGTAAAATGTAAGTGTTAAAATGGTGTTTGATCCCAAGGAGACACATTTTGCATCTTGGACATCTTATAGAATCCTCAAATTCCAAAGAGCTAACAAAAAATCTGAATAATATAAGTGAATACTGTCAGGCTGCAGTATACAAGGACAATGGTGAAAAGTTCAGTGGTTGACAGGGATTTGGGGTCAGGAGTAGAATTTATTGTTATCATGTGTCTCTATTCTGGTTTCAGTGGATACCTCTGTTGTTTCTAGTTTTGACTGTTAGGAAAAGTAATATTTTTTTAAAGAGTCTATTGAACATAGCCAATCATAGCATGACATTTTATACTGTGGCTAACAACTAAATTTCATTTGCTTCATACTCAAACAGCATTTAGTGTTGTTAGCCTTCATAATTTTAGCCATTTATTGGATGAATCACAATTTATATTTAATTTTAAAAGGTTTTTCTGATGATGGAGACTGTTATATGTTAAGGGTAAAGTATCTCTTCCTATATTTTTCCATTTTAACAAGTTAGTGTGTCATTTTAAAGATTCATATCTGAAAATATATGAATGAACCCAGTATATTATCAGGCTTATACTTTCATAATAATTTCTCCTATGCATAGCTTTATTATGAATTTTCTTAATAGCTTTTTGCTAATATGAAGTTTTAAATTTTGGCAAAGCATATTTTTGTTTTATTTAATTGGTGCATGGTAATTATACATAATAGTGGGATTAATTATGTCCTATTCACACATGCAGATAACATACTTTGATCAAACTCATTCCATAGTACCTTCCTTTCTTTTTCCTCCTCCCTTCACCTGATCAGCTGGCTCCATTATTCTGATCTCCCTTCTATTATTGTTATTATTATTTTAATCAATATTTATAATTTATAGTAATATTTATGAATACATATTTAATGCACTGATTAAATAACAATACCTTTGCTATCATCAAATTAATGAAGATATTTTGTCTTCTTTTATCCTTGTATTATGAGGTTTTAGCTTTAATTTTGTGATCTATCTTCAATTATTTTTCAAGTATGATGCTAGACTTTGGAATTCATTTGCTATATAAATATGCAATAAATCATCTCTATTTTTGGAAAAGTCTTTATCTGACTGTTTTCATGACAGTAAGTGTCAAAACCCGTTGTTAAAAGTATTTTCTATGTTAAAAAAAACTTTAAAAATAAGGCATATTATTGTTTTATTCCTGATCTTAGAGGAAAAGTCTTCAATTGCTCACCATTGAGTATGATGTAAGTTGTAGGTTGTCTTATATAACCTTTATTCTATTGAGATATATTCCATGCCTTCTTAACTTGTTGTTAATAATAATGTACTGTATATTTAAAATAGTCAAAAGAAAGGATTCTTTTAAATGCTAGAAGTTGAATCCAGGGGTAGCCTTCCAGTGGACTACCTCCTTTTTATTTTTATTTTTATTATTTTGAGACAGGTTCTTGCTATGTTGCTAAGGTTGGCCTCAAACTTGCCGTCCCTCTGCTTCAGCCTACCAAGTCTGGATTATATGCATATACCACCACTCCCCACAAATATATTTCTAAATATTCTCACAACAAAAATGTGATAAATGTTTTGAGTGATAAATATGTTAATCATCTGGGTTTGATCATTCCACAATAGTATACATGTGACAATACATCACATTCAATCCCCAAAATTTATATAGTTGTATTTTTTGGTTTAAAATATAACTTATGGAAAAATAGGTATAACTTTTTGTGTAATTTATGAATTCAAACCCATATTCTCCAAATTCTTATTTTTTTTGGTACTGGGATTGAACTGAGGGGCACCTGACCACTGAGCCACATCCCAAGCCCTATTTTCTATTTTATATAGAGACAGGGTCTCCCTAAGTTGCTTAGTGCCTTGCTTTTGCTGAGGCTGGCTTTGAACCCATGATCCTCCTGCCTCAGACTCCCAAGTCCCTGGTATTACATGTTTGTGCAGCCACACCTGGCCCAAGTTCATAACTTTGGTATTCATTACCTTTCTCCACCTAATCTTCACTTTCTATTTACAGGTTTATTTTTGTCATCAGACATGCTGCTACAACTATAATGTAAACATCAAGTGATATTTATGGATCTCATACATAATAGACAGTGAGTTAAATATATGCACTTACAGCAGTTCATAAAAGGCAACAATTTTAGAAGGTTTGTATGAGAACTACGCTAATAAAGATCATATCTGTCTTGTCCATTTGCTGTATTTTGGTACATAGAAAAGTGATTCAAATATGGTAGGCATTCAGTAAGTAATCATTAAATAAATGAACTTTAGTATAAAGAAATAAGACATCAAAAGTTAAGTATCTCATAGAGTATCACACAGCAAGGGATTAATAGATCAGGAAATTAATTTTAGATCTATCTATATATAATATAATTAAAATCACTTCATTATAATGGCCTACTGCACTTTCTTTGCATGTGGTATTCTCACTCATGTTGCTAAAATATACACTCTGAAAATTATTTTACTATCATTAATTAAATTTCTATATTTCCTTCATTACTCAGTACAAGATTCAGCTTCTATAAAATTTTTCCATAAATTTAATACAATTCTCTATAATCTTTCCCTTCCTTTGCAATTTTCTCACATATTTCTGTCTCTTGGAACATATTTACAATGTCCAAATAGATAAGAAGTTTACAATCCTTATTTTTTTGGAGATTTTTAAAATTACAAGTGTTTTGTGTACTACTATAAATTCAGTGTGTCAGAATGTTCTACTTTGGAGTTTGAGACTCTGAAATTTCTTCACGTTCTCCAGGTATAGTGGTGCTAACAAGTATTTGATAGATCTCTCTTTGGGATCTAGAAAGTCATCTCCTCAGCTTCCAGGCGAGTAGTTCATAACTGAGAGCCTCTCAAAAAATTACCCTCTGTCAAAAGGACCTACATCTTCCAATGTTATATTTCTGAACAGGTGTTACTTCACTTCTAATGATGAGTCATTGCATGGGTACAAATTCCCCACAATTTTCTTCAATTGGGAAAATTCTGAAAGGCCATGCCAGCCTAAGCAAAGACTTGTGATTTTGTTGCTGTTGAATTCTTTCAGTTGTCAATTCCTGATTCCATCGCTGGTGTATTTCCTGGGTTCTCTAACATGTTATAACAGGAAATTCCAATTAATTTGCAAGAACAAAATTGCTGTGCTATACTATATGCTTCTTATGAGAAGAAACTAGGCACTCTCTATTAGACCTGGTAAAGTCCTTCTAAACACTCAGGAAAAATGTATATTTTTAAAATGGTTGTAAATTTCCATTTCTGAGATAAGCTAGCCTTGTTTAATCTGTGTTTTACTTCATAATGAAACACAATGCCCTGGAAATATTTTTTAAATCAAAGAATTCTGAAGAATTGAAAGACAAAGTGGAATGGCTAGGTATATCAGAAGTTGAACATGATGATGATGAATCCCCCTGTTTTTTCCTTTTTGTTTCCCACATATCCAGAATTAAAAACTGGATAGACCTGGAACTTAGTATGCCACAAGATTATCTCTGGTAATAAAAAGAAAAGTAATATCCATGCCTCCTGTAATAGGCAGCCTAATCTTTCTGTGGCTGTCTTTAGAAGAGTTCCAGGAGCCAATGCATATTATGCATCCCATCAGTGTGCAGCAGTGGTATTACCACAGTGATATTGCCACAGTGATAACAGAAGAACTTCAATTCAGTGAAAATTACTAATGATAAATGGGAATGTTCCATAATTATAGATTGATCAACCTGTCAAGAAGACATGATGATCATAAAAGAGCCTCAAAATAAATCAAATAAAAACTGATGGAGCTGAATAGAGAAACAGTGACATCCACATTTATAGTTTAGTTTCTTTTGGGGAAGATAAAATGGTCTAAAATTGACTGTGGTGATGGTTGCACCACTTATCTTTGAATATACTAAAAACCATTTAAGTATAAAATGTAAATCTGTAAATTGTATGGTATGTGAACTATGTCTCAGCAAAACAATTCTTCAAAAGCTCCATTGAAAGAAATACTAATTTGACATATTAAATATTAATATAAAATTCTGGGCCCTAGCATTTAACCTTAATGAAGGAATGGTGTTCTCTTCCTATTAATTTGTATGTCACCATACCTGTCAATATCATGATCTCACTAAAGATGTGTTATCATTGCTACGAATGCTCTATTCATGATTTAACCATTCAAAGTCCCATAGGATCCGAGGCTTCCTTTCTTCATTGTGAAACTGTTTTCATCCTCTTAAAAAGTAGATTAAAATTTAGTTAGAAATTTTAGAGAAACCAAGGAAGGAGAAAAGAAGAAAGGAAATCCAGATGCTTAGATTTTCTAACTCAACAATATATCTATATGTACTTTATAATTACTTTCAAAATCAAGTTTGCAGGCATGCAAATTGTAGTTATAACAGATACTATCTGTTGCCACAGGACACATTCCACACATTTTAATTTCTTAACACATGTCCAAATACTCAAATGGTAGATGATGATATGATTCACAAACATTGGCTTCTTTCCAAATCTAGGGATTAACTGTGATTAGTGTAGCCTAATCATGATATTTTATTTTTATAGTCATAAGGGCTCCACAGAAAAAAAGAATCAATTTGATATGCTTATGATTGTGTCTGTGTGTGTGTGTGTACATATTTATATGTGTGGAAAGAGAACTTTGATTTAAAAAAGTGTTTTGTCATATTGGGAAGACTGGCAATTCCAAAATCTACAGAATAGGCCAGTTTAACTGGAGACCTAGGAAAGAGTTGATGCTGCAGCTAAAGTTCTAAGAGATTGCTGGCAGGATCAACTCTTTCCTAAGGGAAGTTTTTTTTTTTGTTTTTGTTTTTGTTTTTATAAAGCCAGATAATGATTAGATGAGATATACCAACATAATGAAAGGTTATTTTCTTTATTCATTCTACTAATTTAAATGATAATCTGATCTTAAACTACTTTTATAGCACATCTATATATGTTTTTCTAAATATATCCCAGCCAAGATGACATATTAAATCAATCATCATAAGTCTATTTTTTCGATCTACAAAGCTATATGGATCTCCTTAAACTCTTAACAAATGATGAAATAATAAAAATGTTGAAGTTAAAATTCTATCTAACGTGATAATTTTTTTTCTAGATGTTTCCCCAAATTCACTAACACTTACTTCGGAAAAACATGCAAATACCTTGTTTGATACTTGTTTTCTTGATATTGTGTAATTTAATTGCTATAATATAAATGTATAAGGACTTAATTATTATGTTATAAGGTATATATATCCTACATTATATGATAAAAGAATAATGGAGGGGTATAGGTAAAGAAGATAGAGGAATTAATGAAACATAATTTTTCTATGTACAATATATAAATACACCACAGTGAATCTCATCATTGTGTGCATCCACAAGAATATTGTCCTACTTAGAATAATATAAATCCCACGCTTGTGTAATTATATCAGAATGAATTCTACTGTCATGTATAACTAAAAACAACCAACAAAAAATCAGATGTAGTCTACAAAAGAATAATGGAAAAAAATGTTTAATCAGTTATTTGTGTGTATACATATAAACATGTTTTTAACAAAATAAGGAATGAATATCCATGACAATTACAACCCTCATTTCTGTAACTGTTCATGTAGTCATAGCACATATTTATGTCTACTGTCTTATATTGTTCATTCCATAATCTTTTTGTATGGGTGGGTGGTGCTGGGGGTTAAACCCAGGGCCTTGTGCATGTGGGACAAGCACTCTACCAACTGAGCTAGATCTCCAGCACCTCCATATTCTTTTTTCCCTCAACAAGCACCTTGGTTGATCAGGACTCTTTGCCTGATGGGGTGACCAAAACTTCATTCTAGAAATGTTATAATCATTATTAGATTTGCTTACATTGTGTTGCTATAATTTTCCATTAACTTTAAACATACAACATGTCAATTCTACAAGATGAATCAAGGGATTTCTTGTATTTTTTACCTTCATTATCATAAAGATGTCCAATTTCACCTTATAAATAGAAATGGTCATCCCAACCAGCATGATGACACTCTTATTTACCTGTTGTCCTACTTAGAATAAGTAGGACAGTGGTTTGAGGAGCCACAATTAACTGGTTGACATTATTGAATTCCAGTTTTTTTTTTAAATCATTATTGTGTTTCCTGATGGAATAATTTTTTTTTCCTTTGGAAATAAGACTTTTGAGCCAAAAGAACATAAGGTCATGGGAATATAAAGCTAACACTTTTATTGACGGACATATAAATCTTTGCTATGGGAAAAATACTACCATATATTGGATGCTGATTCTAAACACAAACAGCACATTAAAGAATTTTGCACTGGTTATGCAAGGTATTTCTACCTTGCTGATTCTATAAGGTAGTATTCAAATGGCCATTGCATTGTTTTATCATGATAGTTGTTTCAGGGTGCTGGGGCATATAGTAAGATAAGTTAATTCCATGAGCCTGGACCTCCCCATTGCTATATTTCATTTGTTGAGATGTCAGTATCTTTACAGAAAGTAATGCTTGTGGAAGACTTTGAAGGTAGATAAAGTATTCTATAAGTGCACAGATGACAGTTTTAGCAGTAGATTTCATACACAGTGGGAAAATAGGAACCCATTGTGTCTATTTAAATAAGAACAAAACATTGCTCATTCCATGATTAAGGTGGCCCAATGAAATCAAATTTCCACCAGTTAATAAGTCTATCATTTCAGTGAATGGTGCCATATTGTGGGCTCAGGTTTGGTCCTGATGCTTTTAAATTTGGCACTCAGCATTGGCTGTAGCCAGTTTGACCCTGGTGAGTGAATATCTAGGTTGCTGGTCCTTCATAGAACTTCGAATATTATAAGCATGGTTATTTTGTTCATAAGCCTGTTGGATGACACCATCAATGGCTGTGAAAGAGGCTGATTGGTAAGCACAAAATAGGTCATTATATATAACCTTATTAAAATATTCCACTGAGGTAATCATTGTTTAAATATTCATATGGGACACAAATATATTCCCTTTTCCACCCATTTATAGATGACTATCTATATAACTCTTCTCCAGACTTCCTTGTCACCAATTTTCTAATCATGTTCCTTAAATTATCTGTCCATCTAGCAAAATCATTGTCATGAATTGATATAGAATCACAGATGTGGACATGTTTCTATCCAAGAAAACAAAAGAAAAAAAAACAAAAAAAAAAACTATATTTCCTGAATTCCTGCACTGGGAAGGTTTCCCATCATCACTGTTCTTTCTTTAGAGATGTATCAGAAAGGGTTTCTAGTGCTACAACACTATTTTCTGGTGATGCATGCATATCCAGCAGAATTTTTGTAAACAAGGCCCAACTTTTCTCTATTCCATCAACTGATCACAGGAAACTACCTATTAGGATATAAGTGCCTATTTTGAGATAGTAGTGTTCAAAATAAGGGAACCATGAGCATTTGGGTCACTCCTTAATATAACTTGTGCATTTGGAGTCTGCTAGATCCTTCTCTGAAGTATACCACTTCTGTTTGATGATATGATGTCACAAGACTCACCAATTGTATGGCTTCATGGGTCAGCTATTAATGGGCAGCTCAGATTGCATGGTAAATTGATGGCCCATGTTTAATCATTCAGAGTGTCAATAGCATAGCAACAGTTGTTCCTTCAAAGGAGAGATTAGTTATTTGTGACGGATGGCAGGATTTCCCCCTAATAGCTAAAGATCATGCACTATGATTTACCTATACAGACCTACTATGATCTCTGAACAATATCTCTATCTGACACTGATATTTCAAGCACCATTGCATCTGCTGAATCCTGAGGCTTAACTGACAGAATAGCTTTCAAAGCAGCCAGGACCCATTTCAGACTGTTATTTTTAACCCCACTGAAAACTACATCTTTTCAGGTCACCTGGTAAATAGTACACAGTAATGCACAGAAATGAGTAATAGTTGACTATAAAACACAAAGATGTACTAAACATTGTGCTACATTTTTGTCTGTGGAAAGATTAAGATGTAGAAATTTATTCTTTACCTTAGAAGGGACATATTAGCATGTCCTACAACATTGGACTCTAGAAATTTCAGTGATAGAGGACTGAGATTTTTATAACTCTCCATTCTCTCACATTCAAATTAGAGTAATTGTTTTTTCTTGTTTTATGGGTCTAATCAGCATAATGCCATCAGTGTAATGGACCAATATGATATCAGGTAGAAGAAAAATTCAATCAAGATCTTGGTAAAATAAATTGCCATAGAACTGGAAAAAAAAAAAAAATATATATATATATATATATATATATATATATATATATATCCTTAAACTAGAACAATGAAATTTTATTTTTGTCCATATCAGTTNATATATATATATATATATATATATATATATATATTGCTAACAGGTTTGGAGAATAAATCATTTATAATATCATTAGCTATATTTCGGGTATCAGGATGTATGTGAATTGGTACAAGCAATGAAACCACATCTGGTATAGTAGTTGAAATTGGAAACACCACCAGGTTAAGATTATAACAATCTATTGTAAGGATTCAGAATCTGTATTCTGTAGAGGCCAAGTATGCAAGAAGTATGGAGATGTGGTAATTATCACTACCCCCGTATCTCTTACAATTTTCATGTTAGCAGTTTGACTGTTTTATTCTTCAATGCACAGTCATCCTGATGAAAGTTCATTGGTCCCTTTGGAGATGATTGGGAGTAATGTTAACTGCATACATTTTGTCAATAGTAAGGCCCTTCCTCAAATGGAACATTCATTGTTCAATCCTTAGTCTGTATATTGACTGCGATTCTGAGAAATGAGATGATCATGACTTTATATCATTTTATAATGTTTTTGTTCATTTTACCTACAAATTTTATCTTTGTGAAGATCAATGTAGATTTCTATCTATTGTAGATAGATAGATTTGTAGAAATCAAGTAGATTTCTATCTATTTTGAACACAATAATTAACCAACTAGCACTAAAGGTCTCTGCAAGTCAAACTTTTCTGATAAGTGTATTGACTCTGCTGTGCATTAAAACAGCTCCACCCACTTTGATTTTGGAAATTAGGTGTGGTCATTTGGCCCCTGCCACTGGGAATCCAATTAACATGTTGCATGTAGGTTTTCTAATTCAGTTTCAACTGTTCCCATTAAGTTCTGACTTAGAATTTTCTTATCAAGAACTTATTAAGATAGATATGGAGCCAACCTAGGTGCCCTGCAACAGATGAATGGATAAAGAATTTTTGGTATATAAATACAATGAAGTATTAGTCATTAAGAAGACTGAATTTATCACAATTTCAAATAAATAGATGGATCTGGAAACTATCATGATAAATGAAATAAGTCTGTCCTAAAAAGACAAAGATTGAATGTTTTCACTAAAATGTGGAAGCTAATCCAAAATAAGGGTATAAAGGGGAAGAATAAAAAATCAGTAGATTAGACAAAGGGTAATAAAGGGAAGGGAGTGGGGACAGAAAAAGAGAAGACACTTTAATAAAGCTGAAATTATTTTCCTATCTACATATATGAATACACCACAGTGAATCTCACCATCATTTACATCCACAAGAATGTTGTCTTAATTAGAATAATACATATGCTATGCTTGTATAATTACAAAAAAAGGAATTCAATATCACACATAGCTAAGAATAAACAATAAAATACCAAAAATTTTAAAAAGTTTAAAATAAAAGAGCTTCGTAATGGTTTTGAAGGTCCCCTTGCAATACTTTTTTATCAAAGTAATGGTAGAATTTTTGTCTTCTGGACTCACAGAGGATGGGAAAAGACATCTTAAATGACAAATCCCCTACAACATTGCAATCTCCCTTATCATTTTAATCCCTATATCCACATCTAAGTAAAAAATAATGAGGTCTGGCATTTCGACTTCATTTGCTTCAGGTCACATTTTTTTTTTATGTTTCCATCTACCAACAAAATAAACTAAATGATCCTTTTCTAACTCCTTGAACTGCAAAGTAATTCCAGGGCAACTGCTTAATGGACAGATATAAATAAATTATACCTGATCCAACTTTATGTTACTTCCACCATTATTTCATATTTGCAATAGTTTGGGGGGAAATATGTAGTTCTTTTGGAATGTAGCACATCTCATGGATCATAATTTGTACCTTGACTTTCAGAGTCATCTGGAAAATGAGTAATAGCAATAGGTGTATGAGTAAAGAGTTACGTTGAAGATAGAAAATCAAGTGTAACTTGTAAGGCAGCTACCACAAGGGAGGCCATTACAATTTCCTTAGGCAATGTTGTGTTAATCTCCTCAAATGAGGTTTTAGAGGGTGTCTTTACACAATAAAACAATTAACAAAACTTAGGGGCTCAATATCCCTAACTTTATTGGGGGAATAAGTTGAGATAGAGACAGAAGAGAGAGGGAGAGAGAGAGAGAGGGAGAGAGAGAGAGAGAGAGAGAGAGAGAGAGAGAGAAGGAGAGAGAGAGAGATCTTAAAGGCATTGGTTCACATTATTTGACTGTGGAGGTTGGCAAGTCTGAAAGATAGTTTGATAGGATGGAGAAGAGTTGATTTTGTGGATGGAGTCTGAAAGAAAGTTTTCTGGAAGAATTCCCTTTTCCTCATGAAAGTTTAAACTATATATATACACACACACACACATATATATTTGTACACACACATAATTATATATTAATATTCATATATACTTGCACATAAATATCTACTATATCTATATGTCTATCTATCTATCTATCTATCTATTATGATGAAACCCTCCACATTATGGAATTTTATCTGCTTTATATGGTATTTACTGACTTAGATATTTATCTCATTTAAAACTATTCACAGGAACATCCAGAGCTGTTTGGACAAATATCCAGGTACCATGGCCTAGTCAAAGTGGTGCATAAAATTGTCAATCACAGTTTCCTTTATGAAAGCTAGAATAGGCTTAAGAAAAGACTCTGTTAAGTATGATATGTGAGAGATAATCTGTTGGGGGATTTATAGATTTTTTTCATCACCATTTCAATTAAATATTTGTAAAACATGTATCTTCTGTCCTCTTTAAGTTCATTGGAAACATAATCATATGATTTTTGTCCTTTAGTCAAACAATATACAGTCTTTGGTAAGTATGAGGACATTAATATGTATTTCTAAATAACTTCTCACAAGAAATTAATGTATCTTTTTTTTCCCTAAGAAATACATTTTTTCCAGATGAAAAGCCCGAGTGGAATAAGAGAAAAATAGCACTGTCATGAAATAAAATATAAAATATAGGAACAGTTTCCATTACATAAATGTAATATATTTTGTATCTTTCTGTAGTTATTCATTTTTATTATAATTCTAAGCAGGCAATTCCTACTAATTTTGAAGATTTTTTTTTCAGGTAGAAATAATACTTTGTAGAAACCAACAGAGAATTTGCTTGGAGCCCTTTGTTTGTATTATTTTACCAAAATTTTGAATAACATATATTTTGCCAAATGTGAATATTTGCTACATTAAACATGTATTATCAATTACTGGGTTTGTAGCCTAGTGGTAGAATGCTTGCCTAGCATGTGTGAGGCACTGGGTTTAATCCTCAGCACTACATAAAAATAAATAAAAGAAATATTGGTAAAAAACATATTGTCAATAAATAAGCAGCCTTCTTTCATCCACAATACATATGGCCATTTCAATGGGGAAAGGAGTTGTTCAGATCAAAAATTTTGTTCAGATTGAGCAAGACATGAGTAACAGACACAATCATTTCACATTATATGTTCTCTTACACATTTCAACTTCATTCTGGAGAACATTCAGAGAAATTATTTAGTAAGAAACTAAAATAATAACTGTATTCTACAGAATGCAGAAAAAGTATTAAAGTGGCTAGTAGAAGTCATTTTAGTAAAGAAACATTATATTCTTTCATGTGACAAGGACATAGCATCATATTTGTCTTGTGATATGAAATCAAGAGAATTTTCTCCATGAAATTAGCAAAGTTTGACTTACTATATCCATAAGCATACAAAATCAATTTTTACAATTATCACCATAAAATAAAGTGATAAAATAACAGAATGCAATCAATGACTGGAATTTTATGGCCTATTAAATGAACTGTATTTTCATTGTTTGTTAATAGTGGGTGCACATTTTCAGAATTAAAATATTTAATGGTATGTTATTTTTGATGATTGACTTAACTATACCTATTTTCTCTTATAATTACCTCTAATATAAAAATAATTTTAAAAAATATAAATCCTTAAGAAAAATAAAATTTGGGGCTGGTTTGGCAATTTGGGATTGGTTTGGCAAAGTGGAAATTACTGCTTAGAACTTTTTAATTTTTTTTAGTTGTTGATAGAACTTTATTTATGTTTATGTGGTGCTGAGAATCGAACCCAGTGCCTCACACATGCCAGGCAAGTGCACTACCGCTGTGCCATTGCCCCAGCATGCTACTTAGAACTTTAAGGTAAATTCTAGATGTCAACAATCAGAAATAAAACAAAACAAAACAAAAAAGATACCTTCTCTGCCTCAGTTCCTGTGTCTGTCTCTATATGCATATTGTAAGCACTATAAACTCACAAGCCAGAAAAATATGATTTCAAGGTGCCATGTGTACTAGATTCTGAGACCAAAGTCAACATATAGTAAATATGCCAATTTTAAGAGAGAATAATTTCATCTTAAATTCAGTGGAAAAAATAACTTCAGACAAGTCTGCCTATCATACTCACTAATATTGTCAGTTTACATCATGTATGACAATTCAGTTTTTACTTTCTTATTTTCATTAAGGAGTGCAGTTTTCAAAGTAGCTGGATGCAGTGGTGCATGCCTAAAATCCCATTGGCTCAGGAGGCTGAGACAGGAGGTCCACAGGTTTATACCCAACCTCAGCAACTTAGCAAGGACCTAAGCAACTTAGCGAGATCCTATCTTAAAATAAAAACTAAAATGGGCTGGGGATGTGGCTCAGTGGTTAAATGCCCTGAGTTCAATCCCTGGTACAAAAAAAATCAGCACATAATTCATAGATAAAACTTAGAGAGTTCAAGTATTCTCTAAATCTTGCTATATTTCAGCATACTCACCTGATGAATATATTACAAACACCAGTTTCTTATCTGTACTAAATTAGAATCTTTGGAAGCAGAATTAAAGAAATGAACTATTTTGCTAATATCCTTCATTATTGACGCTCAGTTCCATTTTGTCAAATCATGGTGTTCATACAAAGTTGACAGATCTCAGATTTATAAGTACTTTATTTATATAGGATATAATGAGATAGATACAAAGGTCTTATTTTTTCCTTGGGATTCATATTGAAAGATTTTAACTACATTCAAATAATGAGTTCATGAGCTTGATAGAAAATTACAGTATTGAAAAAATATCAAAAGTATTGATTAATCTAAGTAAACCTCAGTTGTTTTGTTCCTTGTGGCTTCAAATTTTGGCAACATTTTCTTTCAGGCAAATAATAACACGAGTCAACTGAGAAGAGTAAGAAGTTCAGAGTAGTTGTCCTCAGTTCCGTTTACACATTGGAATGAGTCTGGTGGGGAAATGGATTTTAAAGTATATTGTGGGGACATGTGCATAGAGTACTGCATACATGCCATATGTTAAGGGCTTCTGAGTGGCAGGCCACTCCCCTCTTGATAGGCGCCTGAGTAGCCGGCCACTTACCCTGTAGGCACAGCCCTGGGCATTAGGCCTTGTGGTTGCAGTCCCAAGCCTGCTCCTTGATTTGTTGCTGCAAGGGCAGTTAGCAAGAAACTGCTTAGCTACTGACTGAGTATATGTACATGGTAAGTGCAATAAAACCAGACCTGTTTCCTGCTTGTTCTCTGGAGGTCTTGATTAGCGACTCTGCAGCCACACTCTTCTCTACCCTGTCTAGTGGAACCCCTCGCTAGATGAGAGAGAGCCGACTCAGTATATGAAACTAGATTCTCACGTCCAGATTAAAACAGACTTCCTGGAGGTGGGATCTAGGTATTTTGTAAAATCGTCTCTATGATGACTCAATTTGGCAGCTAGAAAGAGAATCATTATTTCACACAAATTGAAACTACTGTCATTCTGTAGAAAATTCTTAAGGATTATTAATAGTAATTATGTATGGTAAACTCTTTGTTTGCAGTTTGACAAATTGGTATGATCATCATATATCCTAATGTCATGACTATCATTTTATCCTATATGCCATAACAAAATATATCTTAGAAACTTCAAAAATACATTTAAAATAACCATTTTTTAAAATGTTACAACACAATCTGTGATTTTCTTTGTTTTGTGATGAGGGTATAATAATGGATCCCTTTTTATTTTTATCAAGCATGTGTACATACTTACAATAATTCAAAGAAATTCCGTTGTAGTATAATTAAAACTATGAAATGCATATGAATTCTAACCCTATTTTCAAAAAGAGGTAATACTTTCAACTCAATTTGATATGTTCAAATATATTGCATTATCATTATAAAGATTTAAAATAAAAACAAATTATTAAGTCAAAATAAGACCTAATTAATTAATTAATTTAATAATTAATATTTCTCAAAAATATTTGCATCCCTCTTTTTTCTTTATTTACTTTGTTTCTTAATTTGTTCTAATTAGTTATACATGAGAGTAGAATGCATTTTGACATATCGTACACAAATGGAATGCAGCTTCTTCCTCTCACTGAACATGATGTAGAGTCACACTGGTAGTTTAATCATGCATGTATATATTATATCCAAATAATAATAACTCCCTTTTGCACAAATCAAAGTTTTTTTTTTCATTTTCCCCCACCCATTCCCCATTATAGATTAACATATGTTTATGAGAGAAAACATTAGTCCTTTACTTGTTCAGTTTGGCTTACTTCTCTTAGAATGATATTCTATAGTTCCATCCATTTACCTAAAAATGCCATATTTTCATTCTTCTTTAAGGCTGGGTAATATTCAATTATGTATATAAATCATATTTTCTTTATCCATTCTTCTGTTGAAGAACACCTAGGTTAGAGTTCTTGAAAGTTGCCATTCTGAATGAAGTGAGATGAAATCTTAGATTAGTTTTGATTTGTGTTGATTGATTGTATTTCTTCTTCTGTGAAGTGTCTGTTAAGTTCTTTAGCCCATTTATTGAATGGTTTATTTGTTTTGGGGTATTAAGGTTTTTGAGTTCTTTATATATGCTGGGGATTAGTGCTCTATCTGAGGTGTGTGGGGTAAAGATTTTCTCTCATTCTGTAGGCTCTTTCTTCATGTTATTGATTGTTTCATTGCTGAAAAGTAGCTTTTTAGTTTAGATACATCCCATTTGTTGATTCTTAATTTTATTTCTTGCACTTTAGGAATCTGGTTAAGGAAGTCAATTCCTAAGCCAACTTGGTGAAGACGTGAGCCTACTCTTTCTTCTATTAGGTGCAGTGTCTGTGTTCTAGATCCTAAGTCTTTGATCTACATTGAGTTGATTTTTGTACAGGGTGAGAGATAGTGGTTTAATTTCATTTTGCTGCATATGGACTTCCAGTTTTCCCAGCATCATTTGTTGGAGATGTTATCTTTTCCCCAATGTATATTTTTTTGCACCTTTGTCTAGTATGAGATAACCATATTTATGTGGGTAGTCTCTATGTCTTCTATTCTGTATCATTGGTCTACATGTCTGTTAGTGACAGTACCATGCCATATTTTGTTACTATTCCTCTGTCGTATAGTTTAAAGTGTGGTATTGTGATGCTTCTTGCTTTACTCTTCTCCCTAAGGATTGCTTTGGCTATTCTTTGTCTCTTACCTATCCAAGTGAATTTCATGATTGTTTTTTCTAGTTCTATGAAGAATGTCCTTGAAATTTTAAAAGGAATTGCATTAAAAGCTGTATAACAGTTTTGTTAGTATGACCATTTTGACAATATTAATTCTGCCTATCCATGAACATGGGTGATCTTTCCATCTTTTAAGGTCTTCTTCAATTTCTTTCTTTAGTGTTCTGTAGTTTTCATCATAGAGGTCTTTCACCTCTTTTTTCTTTTTCTTTTTTTTTTGTGTATGTATGTGGCTATTGTGAATTGGGTTGTTTTCTAAATTTCTCTTTCAGCTGATTAATCCTTGAAATATAGACATGCATTAATTTACTAGCTATACAATTTTGGTGGTATTTTTTGGATCTTCAAAAAGATCAAATCATATTTAACTAATTAATAATGAATATTTTCTACACAGATTTGCAGCCAATGTTTTGGCATAAAATATTTTATTGTCACTTTTCCTGTATCATTAAGTATTGTTTAGATACAGCTTTCTAGTGGCTACAGTTCATTCTAACATGCAGATGTCATATGATACATTTTTCTATTTTTATACACATTACTATAATAAAATGTTAAAAACATACTTTAATTTTAAATGTTTTAAATAAAATATTATCAAAAAATAACTGCTTCAAAGATTTGTGATGTTTTTCAAATCAGATTTCTAGTTTTACCAATTTATGTTCTCAACTGATATTCCCACAAATATCATTGATAATTTCAGTTTGATGGTTTCTAAGGCAGAAAGTGTAACTTTTGCATAAAGATCTAAAGCCTTATGGGAGAAATTAAAGAAGTATCCTAACATAATGATGAATTCTTATTCATTAATCATATTCTTCTATGTTGACAAGCCCAAGCTCTGGCAATATGTCCTGATGCCAGAAAATAGTAGCCGATTCATGAACCATAATTTCCCAAAGGGTGGAGTTATCAGAACAATTTGGCAAAATCCTGTTTCAAAATGAGTAAAAAAGAAGGAAAACTTATTAAACATAGGTAATATAGACACTGAAATTTGCCTTCAAAAAGACAAGTTTATCTTCTGTACCAACAGATATATGACTAAATCTAAAAAGCTCTATATTTTTGTAGCCACTAAACAAATTTTGTCATGTAAATTATCTCAATAAGTATAACATTATTGAGAATGGATTTGAATTGTTCTTCACCAAGTTTTGGTAGGTTGTTTGGTGGAGCAAGTACATTAGACAAGGCTATCATTTCCATATAATCATGATGGCATTATAAAGGTATGATAAGAGTAATCAAGAATTTCACTCAAATCCCTTTTATTTTGAGTAATTATTTTTTATTATGAACTCATGTTCAGTGGAATTTTAACAATGAGCATTCTTTAAATGTTTTATTAATTATATTATCTTCTATAAAATGACTTTTTAATATGTGCCATTTCACTGCCTAGGAGATACAAATTTGTCTTCAGTTGAAAAAACTTATTAGACATGTAAAATCATATTGATTCATCTTCATAATAAATCAGTATTTAAGCCATAGCTATGGTTTACCTAGAAAGAATACTTTAATCCTCATCCAAAGCTGTCCATAGTTAAAACAAATTCCCTTTTTATCCGATTTTGAGGGGCATAACTTCTTATGGTCCCCCCTTTTCCTGAAATTGATACTTCATATAGGTCATTTGTCATCAATATCTAATATGATTGTTTGTTCTGTGTGGACCCAATGCTTTGTCTTTCACATTACATAGTAGGTTAAAAACTCCCTAGGTTAATTAATACCAGTTAATACCTACAGGCGCTAATAACTACAGGAGGTAGAAGGCTTTGAGTTCACTTAAATTGCTGAAATCAAGCTCTTATTTTATTTCTGATTTCAGTTCTTAGAGATTTTCCTTTCTTATATGCTTTATGCATACATTTTAATGACTTTGGAGTAAGAGAATTTCATTAAAACTGTTCTTCTCTATCCAAGAAAATAAATGTCCACTTGTTATTGTTAGTCTTTTTATAAAAAGAATCATACATAATATTATTTTCTATCTGGATAATTTGCTTAACTTCAAGACTTGGGAGCTTCACCTTTTTTGTCAGTATAAATGCTTTACACTCATTAGTCTATGTTTTCCATTAGTGTGACTATAACATCATTTTTTTTACACTTTGTAATCTTGATACATGCTTGAGTTGTTTCTTTCCTTTTTTTTTTTTTTTTTTTTTTTTTTTGGCTCTTAAGTACTATCGCTCTAAATATACTAGCCCATGAATTTCAGCATATATATTTCTTCTGGCTTATTTTAATAATGAACTTTTTGAAAATGTCTTTTAATAGTGCTTTGTTTTGCAGTTTTCAGATTAAAAATTCTGCACATTTTGTTAAATTGGTTTTTAAGTATTTTATTATTTTATGCTATTAACATTGAAATTAGTTTCTTAAATTTTTTCTTTGTATTTTTTTCATTGAAAAGATAAAAAAATACAATTTATTCTTTGCAAATTTAAATTTATCCTGGAAATTTGCTGAATTGTTCTATTAGTTGGAAGAGTTTTGTTAGTGGATTTCTTTGGATTTTCTATGCAAAAATATCTCTTATCTGTAAATGTAGATTATTTTATATCTTTTCCAATCTGAATGCTTTATTTCTCTCTTGCTTAATTTTCCTGATATAATCTCTAAATTAGGGGAATAATATGCATTCTTTCATGAGGAAGTGATACATTAGTTGTGTATTTTTCATAAATACCCTTTCTCAAGTAGTGGAGGTTATCTTCTATTCCCACTTTGTTGAGTGTTTTCATCATGAAAGTTCATGTGGTCAAGTGGCGTATTAGAGTGGGGTCCTTATGGGACACAGCCCTGTGAAAATATGAGAAGTATATCAAAATCTGGCATGCTGATGCCAATCATTATTCCCATTCAGCATCAGAAGGTGATTGAACATATACTCTAGTGTGCTTGCTTGAGGTGGTCACCTGTGTCCATGTAATGAGTGGTCAGTGTTGAAGCTGCAGCAATGCAGACAAAGCGAGATATAGCCACATTTCTCTTGTACCACTTGAGACACCTAAAGACAATAATAATTCTGCTTTCTATCAATAAGGTAAATTGATTGTCATTAGAAAGTCTTTTACATAGCTCTTAAATCAAACTGAGAGCAGTGTCTTAGGAGTATGCTTTGGAGAGCACAAATGTTTTGCCCTCATGTAGCAGGAGGCAGAAGGGCTAACAACTGAACATTGTGAAACCTCATTTTATAAATGTCTTAATTCCATTAACTTCTTTAATTTGTTTCTTTAGCAATCTGTAATTTTCATTGTAGATTTAAAGAAGGCTCTTTCCATCACCTACTCATTTGTTAAGACACCACCTGTTAATATTATGGCACTGGAGATTAAGTTTCAACATGAATTTTGGAGGATATATTCATATAATGGCAGTATCTATAAAACTTTTATATTGAACTTATTATTTGACACCTGACTCTCTTCATTTTTTCCTGTCAATCTGAGTTACCATCTGTAATCATTTCTTAACTTCAATGCAATTTTATTTGTACACATCTAATTTGTGTTGTTATTATAAAATTTTGTAAGTCTGTATGTTATAAATCCAATATCAATTCCAAAAAGTTAGGAGAAAAAGGGTATTTATAGGTTTTATGATTACATTATGACTTAATTTTTGCCCATTGTTTTTATGATTATTCCAATATTTTCTTAGATTACTTGCTTTCTGTTTTTAAGTAGTTTTATTAGTGTATTATTGCAATTATACATAATAGTGGGATTCATTGTGAAATATTCATATATTCATATAATATAATGTGCTTTGGTTCATTCCCTGTACTCCCCAATCTTTCCCCTACTCCCTCCCCCATTCCACTTACTCTATTGTAATTTTCTAAAAAAAAAAAATGTGTGTGTGTGCGTGTGTGTTTATGTGTATGTGAATATATATATATTTTAAATGAATGGAGAATCTTTTGAGATTATATATGTATTTATATGCATATATATGTTTGAATATGTATATAATATAAATAAATACATATACATATTTATAATCTCACAATTTCTTTCTCCATTTCTTCATGCACAGATAGATGAGTTACAAAACTTGGCTATTGTGAATTGCTCTTCTATAAATATTCACATGCATATATTACAATATTATGCTGATTTTAACTCTTTTTGGTAAATACTATGAGGTGGAATAGGTGAGTCACATAGTACTTCCATTTCCAGTCTTTTGAGGAATCAGCATAGTGATTTCCATAGTGTTTTCACTAATGTTTAGTCCCAAGAAAAATATATAAACATTCCTTTCTCTTTGAAACATTGATGGCCTTTATTATTTAATAATACGGGCACTTTACCACTGAGACATATCCCCAGCCCATTTTTATATTTTATTCAGAGATGGGGGTCTCACTGAGTTGTGTAGGGCCTTGCTAAGTTGTTGAGGCTCTTTTTGAACTCACAGTTCCCCACCTCAGCTAATGGAGCTGCTGGGATTACAGGTGTATGCCACTGCACCCAGCTGTATACTTTCAATGCTTGCCATTCTTAATGGGCAAGATAAAATCTCAGTGAATTTTGATTTGCATTTCTCTGATGATTAATCTTGTTGGAAAAATTTAAGATATTTGTTGGCCAATTTTTTGATAAATGTCTGTTTATTTCATAGTTCATTCATTAATTTGGTTATTTGAGTGTTTTTGGTGTTAAGTATTTTGAGTTATATATATGTATTCTGGGTGACAATCCTCTGAAAAAAGTGAATGACCAAAATTTTCTACCATTCTGTAGGATTTATCTTCACATTCCTGTTTCCCTTGCTTTATAGAAGCTTTTTAAATTAATGTTATCCCACTTATTGATTATTGATTTAATTCTTGAACATTAGGGGTCTCTTTAAGTATATTGATACCTTTGCCTATATGTTTTCTTTTAGCAGTTGCACAGTTTTTGTACTTTGTGTTGACTTTTCTGTAGGTTAATTGTAGGGATCTAATTGTATTTTTCTAAAAATCACTATCTAGTTTTCCAAGCACATTTTGGTAAAATAATTGTTTTCCCTACCTAATATTTTTAGCACCTTTGTCAAAGATATAATGATCATATCTGTGTGAATTTTTCACAGTCTAGCTTTAGATTCATTTGATATTGATTCTAATGCTTTGTTGTTTCTGTTAACTATGCAGTATTATCTGAAGTTAGATATTGAGATACATCCAGACTTGCTCTTTCTATTCAGGATTGCTTTGGTTGTTCTGAGTCTTTTATCTTTTCAGATGAATTTTAGGACTCTTTTTGTCTTAGTTCTTTGAAGAATGTCATTGGCATTTTGATGAAAATTGCATTGAATCTTTTGTTAATGCAGCCATTTTAACAATGCAAATTGTTCCCATCCAAGAACATGGGACAGGTTTCCTTCCTCTGGAGACTTCTTTAATTTGTTTCTTTAGCATTCTGTAATTTTCATTGTAGATTTCTTATGTACCTCTTTAGATTTATTCTCAATTATTTTATCTTTTTTTTCTTTTTATTTATTTATTTATTTATTTGACACTATGGTGAAGAAGTTGTTTTCCTGAATTTTTTCTCACAGTTTCATTATTGGGACTATAGAAAAGCAATTGATTTTTTGTATGTTGATCTTTTATTCTTGTAATGTTCTCAATTTGTTTATCAACAGTAGATTTCTTGTGGAGTTTCTTGGATATTCTAATAAAAGCATCATTTCATCATCAAACAGAGATAATTTGGCTTTTCCTTTTCCAATTTGAATTCCTTTAATTTTCTTTTCTTGCCTGATTATTGTGGCTAGATTGTGAAGTATAACATTGAATAGAAATTGTGAGCATGAACATCCTTGTCATGTTCCTGATTTTAAAGGGAATAACCTCAGTTTTTCACAGTACATTATGATGCTGCCTTTGGATTTGCCATAATCAATATTTATGATATTAAGGTCAACTTTTTTTTATCCTGAAATTCTTTAGTGTTTTTAACATGGATTGGTAATGGATTTTGTTGCAGGTTTTTCCTGCATCTATTGAGATAATCATGTGATTTTTTTTTCTTTAAGTCTGCTTAGATAGTGAATTACATTTGTAATTAGATTTGTGTATGCTAAAACAATCTTGCATTTCTGGGATGAAACCAGCTTGCTCATGGTGTACAATTTTCTAAATTTCTAATTTCAATACATAATGATCTGATAAGTTGCAAGAAATTAATCTTCATTTTTTATATTCATGAATATTTATTTTTGTCTTAAAATATTGTCTGTTATAGAGAAGGTTCTTTGAAGAACAGAAAAGAAATTTATTTGTTGATTGTGAAATATGCTATAGATATCTGTCAGGTCAATTTGATTAATAGTATTTTTTCAGGTCTAAAGATTCTTTACTTAATTTAGGTCTTGATGATCTACCTATTAGTGAGAGATATATATTGAAATTGTCATGTATTAATGTGTTGTAGGCAATTATAGGTCTTGGTATTGAGTAGCTCTAACACAGTGAACTGGGGGGATGTTTTGGAATTCTGGTTGGAAGCGGTTTGATGGTCTTCTGTAAAATCTAGGTGAATAGATGAAACAGGGAGGGCTGAATGCCATGGCCAATAATTATATACAGAATTGGGAAGGGATAAGGGTCTAGCCAAAGATAACTGGGGGAAGAAAAAAACTCATGATCCATGAGGAGGAGTACTGATCAAATTGTGTAGCTTAGTCACTTAATTTTTTTGTGCCATCCCTCACCAGGTCACACTTGTTCTTGTAAAAGCAGCACCTTCCTCTTGTAGGAAGGAACAGATGCCTCCTTTTCTACACTCAGAAGATCTAGTACTCCTCTGTTATGGAGAACAACTTCTACCAGTGAATCTTTTTTGGTCCTGAAGTATAAGGAGTTTGGTCAATATTTCTCTAAGGCTTTATACCTTTTCTTTGGAAGGTACTATGTAATGGTGGGTGGAAATTCCTACTACTGTAGTTATGCTCCACCAGGAGAGGGATAAGAGAGATAGCCCATTTTGTTCTGAGTGGGATGTATACTAGAATAAGGATGGGTCCATCCTCAGTGGAATATAGAATGGGTGGTGTAAGAAAGGCCAGAGTGCAAATTCCTGTCCAGTTAGTGGGTAAACAGATATAAATATTATTTCTGCGTTAAAAAGAAGATATCCTGATTATTGTCAAGGCAACTAGAAAAGTGATAGAAGAGACAGTTAGCTTTAATTGGAGGCATCCATTAATGATGGGTGTCCCTTAGGTAGTTAAAAATCCCTGTTCTTTCCAGATCAGGGAATGAGAGTAAAGAATATGAAGGTATGTTTGGAGTCAGTATAGATGTTTACTTTCTGCACTTGAACTTGAGTGAGTGAATTGGTAAGAAATGTTAATTCAAGTTGTTGAGAGGTAGTTTGGGGATGTAGGGCCTCCAATTGTATAATCTGATTATTGCATACTATGACATTTCTCTCCTATGGTGAGGCCATGTGGGGCATCAGGTAAAGGAGTATCTAAGTTATGGGAAAAAGGAAAGGACATATTATCCAAAAGTTCAAAGCATGAGTGAGAGGAAAGAGAATCTGTAGAGTTTAGGAGAAAATGTAAGAGGTTCTCTGGATTAAAGGGTTTGCAATGTTAGAAAGATATCTGATGAGTTTCTAAAAGCAGCATGTATTTTTTTTTCTGAATCTAGAGAGGAGAAAGGACAGGAAAGAGTGATAGCTATTTAGCTCCATCCATTTGGTTGTGGAAGGAAAAAATGGTAATATGTTGATATATAATCAATTTATGGCTAAAGCCACAAAAAGGCTACAGCTCAAAGTACCTTCAGACATGGGGCCAACACTGAAGTACAGTGTTTAATTGTTTTGGTAGTAAGGAACCACACAGGGGAAATCTCCAAAGATATGACATAGGAGACCGAAGGTTGTATTTTGAATAGCAGAAACATACAGAAAAAATGATCATTGTGCATCTTGGAGCCCTAAAGCAGGCATCTGTAAGAGTATTAATAGGAAGAAAATAATAGAGGGGTTTAGAATGGTTACCATGAGAAACAGAGTAAAGGGGCTTCGCAAGAGGACCAAAGTTAGCGACCCAGAGGAGGAAATTACACACTACTCTCAGAAAAGAGAGAAGATCATCTTTGGTAGTGGGGACTGGGAGGTTCTGAATGAATTGTTTATGGATAGTGAGAAGGCCTGGAATTGCAGAGTATGAGTGAGTCCTGAATATATAGCTTGGGTTTGAGCCACTTGGGCTTTTTGAGGGGAGGCACAATGTACTAACTTATTCAGAAAATTTAAAAGAAGGGTTGCATGTTTGATAAAAAGCTCCTAGGAGGGACTGCAGTGGAGCAGGTTATCCATAAATTGTAGAAGAAGGCTAAGGGAGAGATTGAGATTAGCTAAATTATGAGATAGGACCTGACTGAGCAAATGATGACTTTTGTTCAAGCCCAGAGGAAGAAACATTTAGGTTAGCTGGATGAAAGAAAGGGTCTGTCCATGTGAAGGCAAATAGATTTTGATAAGAAGTGGTCAAATTGGATGCTGAAGAAAGTATCTTTGAAGTCAAAGACTGAGAAGTGAGTTGTATTGGGGCAATATGAGAGAGCAGGGTATAAAAGTTAAGGAATATAGTGTAAATTGAAACAACAGCCTGATTAGTCAGGCAGAGGTCCTGTACAAGGCAAAAATTACCATCATGTTTTCTGAGCGCCAGAATTGTGGTATTATAAGGGGAGTCAGTGGGTCAAAGAATGTTAGCCTTGAAAAGGTGGGAAATGATGGGTTTAAGGTCTCTGAGGACTTGGGAACTGATGGGGTATTGGGATTGTAGAGGGAGGAGGCAGGGTCTTTCAGGAAAATTTTAATGGTAATGTGGTTGGTGACCATGGTGGATTTGAGAGTATCCCACACTGTTGGTGAGACCTCAGGGAGGAGAATTGACAGAGATGTTAGAGGGGGAGGAAAGGCATCTGATCACATAAGAGGATAAAGGAGGCAGAGGACTGTGGGGAGCTATGGTGGGAATTAAAATGAATTAAAACACCGAATTTGGTTAGAGTATCCCCCAAGGATACCAGTTGGGCATTATAGTAAGACTAGGAAGGAGTATGAGAATGGAGTATAAAAATAGGTTGCAGAGCAAAGGACCTGTTTGTAGGGGTATTAGGTTTTCTGTCAACAACAACAACAATAGGGGTTGAAGAGGCTTGAAGGGGTTCAGAAAATTTTGTTAGCAAGAAAACTTTCCCATAAGAAAAAGTTAAGCATACCAGATACTGACAATGTTACCCTGGGCTTGGATGGAGTGATGGCTGTGGGGGAGAAGAGTCCAGGGGACCATCAGTCTTCTGTAGACAGGCTATCCATTGTAAGGCCAAGAATGTCTGCCAGGCTGATGTTTGTGTCAATGGACCTGTGTAAATTGGAAGAGATTAAACTGTAGGGAAATTCTCAGTAAGCACAATCTAATTTCCAGTTTCCCCTTTGGTTTCAGAGAGGACATGACCTAGGTGGAGGGTTAGGGTTAGGGAAGGCATTTGTCCAATGTCCCTATTGGCCACATTTGAAGCAGGCACCTGGAGGTGTGGATCATGACACAGAGAATTCCTGTTTGTGGGGTGCATGGAACCCTTGCCCAAGGAAAGTTGCCAGCATCCTGAATTTAGCCTGATCTCGTTTGAGTTCTTGTGGTTCTTCCTCTTGAGTTCTTCCTCTCTATGCTGTAGACCTTTCAGGTTCAGTTTAGAGGGAGGGTCCAAAGTTTGGAGGTCTTTTTAATTCTGATATCTGAGACACATTTGGAGATGAAATGTAAATGAAGATAAAGTCTGCTCTCATCTGACTCAGGGTTAACTTTGGTATATTTAGTGATAGCTTCTGAGAAAGAGGGCAGGGTTTTCATCACTTCCTTGGGTGATTTCTTTAATCTTTCATAATTGACTGTCTTTAAGGCAATCTTTTCCATTTCTTCCAGGAGGCAGGTAATTATATGGCCTACCTTGGTCCTGTTAGTGGAAGTGGTCTGTTAGTTCCAGATTGGGTTAGTAACAGGAACTGATGAGACCAATCAGCTTGTAGGCAGGACTTTGGCTGTAGAGAGTGTCTACATGAGCCTTAACTGCCAATCAGATATAATTCCTACCCTCAGGAAATAGATAGGAGGAAAGGATGACATAAATGTCATTCCAGGTAAGGTCATAGGACTGCAGAATGTATAGGAATTATTTTTGAAATGTAGTGAGTCTGAGGAAAAGAGCCTAAACATTTTTTTTTCCTGTTAGAGGCAGCATAGGGAAAATGGGATATGGACACATACAGTGCCTTCAGCACATGCCACTTTGTGGAGGAGAAGGACATTGCAGGAAGCAGAGGATTGTGTAGGAGAAAGGGTGTGAGAGTGTGGGGTGAGGAAGGAAGGGGTAAAGATGGTTGAAGATGAGCATAAGGAAGAGGTTGATTATAAAGCTGAGAGAGAGGAGGTTCATCCACGGAGTCAAAATTAGAGGCTGAATGGGTAGAATATGGGGATTTGCCAATATCTTGACTGGATTTTTCATTGGGAAAAACAATGTAAAATGTTGAGAAATTTTGGCAAAGAGAAGGCCTGAGGCACAATTACTAGAAGGCCTGAACATATGGAACTTTGGGTCATTTGCCATTATGTTAGAGAAACTTTTCAAGATCTTGGAGAATCTGATAATCAAATGTGCCACATTAGGACCAATGACTGTAATTATCCAGCTTGTATTTGTTTAGGCAGTGTGACAGAAGAAAACAAGTCTTTTAGATTTAACTAGGTCTTGGAGACCCAAGGTCTGAATGTGTGTCTCATGTTGGTTTTGAAGGGGCCTGGCCTGTGCTGAACAAAAAGTTTGAAGAAGGCCACCAAGAACTTCAACAGAGAGAAAAGCCAAAATCAAGGTTCATCCAAAAATGATTTTTATTTCTCTAAGATCATTCTAGGAACAATCAATAGAATGAAAATTGATGGATGAGTGTCCCCAAAGAATGTGTGTCATTGCCATCCAGAGTGGTGGGGGTTTCCTCTCACTCAGCACTGATATTTGTTAGATGAACAGTAACCAAGGAGACAGAAACCAAGACAGGGATTCCAGTAAGCTAGAGGAGTTGGTGGTAGGGTGTCAGTCACCCAATATGTGATGGCTGGTGGAGGATAAAACGTCCAGCAATGTGAATGGTCCTTATTGGAGCCACTGGAGGGAGGGGATAGAAATAAGTTCATGGAGGATAAACCTTCAGTCAAGGGTCCCAGCAGAAACTGGAGCCTATTTCCAACTTAAAGCCTAGGGAAGTTATAGGGTAATGGAGGGGTGAGGGGATTTTGCAGTTTGGTTATTCATTGCTAGGGGATTTTCAAAAAAGGTTATTATGTTTAGCATCATTATTTGTGATGGTCACTATTCCATATCAAACAGGGTGCTTCTCAAGATTTCAGTCCCAGATAGCAATTCTCATTACAGGGTGTTATCTGGGTTTTAGGTCAGGCTGAACATTGTTCTGGGTCAGACTGATCATGGGGTAATAGTTGTTTTAAAGTAGAGGATGTGTTTTAAAATAGCATTGCCAAAGTCAAGTTATCCCTGACATTTATAATGTATTTGTTTTTCTTTATCCTTTTAACATCAATTTTCTAAGATTTTGTAACCTGGTATTTACTCCAAGATGGAGTCTATGTCATCAGTTTTTTAAATGTTATTGACTATTATAAATGTTTGATTCCCTTGGTCTTTCATATTGTTTGTATCGCTGCACATTTATTGTTGTGGATTATCTTGTCTATTGTTATACAAGGGACATTTAATTAAATGCTTTCTCTTACTAAATTCCCTAATCTGAGCAAATATCTAAGAGTCATTAATATCACTCAACTGGAACCCTCTCCTACGTCCAGTACCCAACATCAATTTAAGTGGAGAGACTAATCCCAGATAATGGAAATCACTTTAGAACAAAATATATACTAACACTCCTTAAGAAATCTTATTGAGTATGTTATCTGCAAGATTCTAATCCAGGTACAAAAAGAGGAGTGATATTGTTGAAGAGGTTGAGAAATTAATTATTAAAAAGAGTAATTTTTCTATTAAACTACATAGAGTTTAAAATGGAAAAAGAGAAACAAAATAGAAAAAAAGGAAGACAAGAGAAATATAAAAATGTTGGGGATGAAGATAGGAGCAGGTGATTCAAGGGGAAAAGTAAAGAAGATAAATGAATATAAACATGAGGAAGAAGAAAAAAGAAAAAAAATATTTTAATGATTTAAATCATTTCAAAATGAATATATCTGGCTCAGCTGAAAAGCAAAATATCTAATAATGAGGTGAAATATTTTAATTCCATATAGAATATAATATCTACAAGATAAAAAATGACATTAGATTTATGTTATCTCATTCTGTGCTATTTGGGGTGGAAGATTTCTTTTTAAAAAATAATTTAAACTTTATTATACTTATTTGTTTTTATGTGGTGCTGGGGATCAAATTCAGTGCCTCACACATGTGAGGCAAGTGCTCCACCACTGAGCTACAACCTCAGTCCAGAAGATTTCTTATTATGCCTTCCTAATGTGGATTTCATTGGGATCTGGAAGGTTGAACAAATTCTAAAAGCTATTTAGCTTTACCTCTAAGTGTATCTGGATGTGAAGCACTGATCTAAAGAGCACACTTTTGTTACAGTTCTATGGGGCCCTCTACAATCTTTGGTAATAGCTTTTTGGTAGGTGAGAGATGTCAGCCTGTTGTGTGTGACTTAAAAGCCAGGTATCTCCCTGTCTGGGGATGCAGACGTGCAGCAGTGCTTCACATACCAGGAGCTATCAAATATGTAGTGTATTCACCTATGTAGATTTCTGAGTGTGTGGGCTTCAGATAGAGGTATGGTGATCCAGATGAATTGACACTGAATAGCTCACAAGTGGTGCAGTGCTGCTATTCCATGCTGTGGCACAAAGTTGTTCTACTTGCATCTGGACAACCTGGGCAGTGCCTTCCTTGCGTCTGTGGGATACTCCTCAGTAGGCTACCTCTGTGTGTATGTGGGTAACTACCCACCAATGTATGAGGGTCTCTGCTGGATTCTGGGGATTGCAATGGTTTGGGGCTGTGTCCAGATAATGTTTTAGATGAGTCCAGAGCTGAACATGCTCTGTAGCTTTTGGCAGTTATCGAATGTATGACATGTATCAGAATGTTCTCTGAGAGGTGTGGGGCACTGTTGTAGCACAAGAGCCTCTTTCTTGATTGGTATAATTCCAGTGGTTTCTTCCAGTTGCTGGTGTTCCTTGTCAATGGGCCTACAGACTCATGTCTGCCTATGCTTGGTGACCAGGGCATCTGCAGGCCACTTCTTTTGGATGCAGGAATACCGGACATAGGTTTGTCACTGGCATGGATCTTTGAGTGTCTGCTCACCACTGCATCTTTTTGTTAGTGTCTCATGTCTGAAATCTTAGTGGCTGCAAGTGACTGTAAGACCTGTGTGTACAGGCCTTCTGTGAGATCTGGCCACTGCTGTTGCAGATCACTGTGATTTTGATTTTGTTCACAGTTGGCGCTGGATGTCAGCTGACTTAACTCCATCAGTGCTCATCAAATAGTGGACATGGATTTGATGGTGCTGTTGCAGTGATCACTCTGCAACATTGCTGTTGTTCCCCATAGGTTCTTTTAGCACTAGTCCTGGCTCAGTTTGTTTCCTGGAGGGATGGGTAGCAGCCAGTAGATGTAGGGTGTTTTTGTTTGATGTAGGTTTTGAATCATGGGGCCTCTGCTGGCTATTGAACTTGTGGGTTTCGCTTAGCATCTGAGATTATTATCAGCAAACCTGTATTTGAGAGGGGGATCTGGTGGCAATTGGTGAACCTGCTACTATTATTCACTGCTGAGGAACTTGCTGCTTTCCTTTTGCTGTACTCCCTGAGAATGAATTTATCTCAAAACAATCTCATCCCATTCAAGCAGGGGTTTTGTCAGCCTTCTGCTACCAATGAACCCTCTACAAGAATTACTGGGAGAGAACATTCCAAAGGCATTTCCTAAGATATTATTTTTTACTGACCAGATGTGAAGAAGCTGCATAGATTTAATGTCTTACAGACAGACTAGCTTATGTGTGAATTCTATAAGATGGCTTCCCAGAATATTTTTCTGCAACCAATTTGAGATAAACTCTGTATTTCTCCTTCACTAAACATTTTTGCCACTCCTGTACAAATTTAACTCAGTCTGATTTTAATTTTTACTGACATTAAGGAAGTAAGCTTAGGAACTTCACCTCTCCCTCTTTCTCCCTTTGTTACACTTTGCTCATGACACAACCTGTTTAGGATCCAGGGTTAAGTAACTCTTTCCTGCTTTCATCTCCCACACTCAGTTTCTGAATCCCTCTGAGTCTCAGACTTTCTGACATGTGTTTTATAGTATTATCTCTGTCACACATCTCTCTGGTGAGCTGTTCTCTCACTGCTTCAATTCCAGGCTGTGAAGGAGTGACAGCTTGCTGTATACATTCTCTCTTCCACATTCTTCCTTCAGAGGACTTACTTGCAACCTGAAAACTTTTATTAATTCTGGAGGAAGTCTGCTAGCAAAAAATTATGTGGGTGTATGTGTGTATCTACTTTATTTTATTTTGTTTTTAAATTGAGAGTGTCTCTTTTACTTTCTTTTTTGAACAATATTTTTTTGGTATTTAAAATTTTTCATTGCCATTTGATTATTTTTGCTTTCAGCACTTCAACTCTGCCATTCTAATGCATTATAGCCTTTTCCCCCTCCCTCTTTCCTCTGTGTACACATATGTATATATAATATTTTTCTGACGAGATGTCAAATTTTAATTTTATCAATATTAACTAGTACATGATTCTTTTTAAATTTTGGCTTTGGCTGAGGCTTTGATCATATCTTCTTTGATGTGTTTCTGTGTGGATTTCTTTTCTTTTATCCTACTTAATGTATGTTGAATTTCTTGGATGTGTAAATTAATATTTTTTCATCAGTTTTGTAGAGTTTTAAGTTATTAATTTTTCAAACTTTTTTTTGCTCTTTTCTATCTCTCCTATTCTTTTGATACTCCATAAGGCACATTTTGGAGTGTTTAATAAGGTCATTCATATTTATCAGAGGTTCTATGTATTGCTATTCATTGTTTTTCTCTATATTCTTTGTATTACATAATCAATATCGCTCTATCTTCACATTCACAGACCTTTTCTTGTTCTAATTCATATTTAATATTAAGCTCTCTAATATTTTCTTTTCTCTTTTACTTTTCAATCTCAAAATTTACATTTTTTCAGTATGTTTTTAATTGATATTCTCTTTGATCAACATGGCTTCCTTTACTTTCTAAAAATATTTATAATGTATTATTTGAAGTTTGCCAAATATGCTCACAAGCTCTTCTTATAGGAAGTCACTTTAAACTTGTTTATTGTTCAAATTCCTTTTTCTTTGCCTATCATTTACATTTTTTAAAGAGGATATATTTTTATGTAGTATATTGTAACAACTTTAGATCATGGTCCCGCCTTCTTCTTGCTGTCTTATGTGTGTGTGTTTGTTATTTGTTTAGAATTTGGATTGTAATATTTTAGTAAAGTCTATTTCCTCCTCAGTGTAAAGCCTTCACTGTTGCCATTCAACAGGTGCATAAATAGGTGTATGCACAATTACCCTGGAATCATAGTGGTTTTGAAAACACCATTTTTGCTACCCCTTTCCTATATCTGTCTGTTAATCTGTCTACCATTTTTGCTAGCATAAATAATACTTAGAGTTCAGCAATTTATGGCTGATTATTCTGAATTTTTAAATTTATTTTTTGTTGTATTGTTGATTTAACCCAGGACCTCAAGCATGCTAAGCTCTACCATTGATATACACCTATAGCTCTGATTGCTCTGTACTTTTTGACAGTATGTTGAAGTATAATTGGCTCCATAGCGTGACTTGATTATATTTGTAGTCATTTGCAGAGGTAGTTTTTTTTTTTTTTAAAGAGAGAGAGAGAGAGAGAGAGAGAGAATTTTTTAATATTTATTTATTTTTTAGTTCTCGGCAGACACAACATCTTTGTTTGTATGTGGTGCTGAGGATCGAACCCGAGCCGCACGCATGCCAGGCGAGCGCGCTACTGCTTGAGCCACATCCCCAGCCCTGCAGAGGTAGTTTTTGAGGATGATCTTTGATATTTGTTCTTACCCAAAGAGGACTCTTTAATTTGTGTTTTTTACTAGTTCTTTGTTAAACTAGCAGACCAATGATTTAGGGGATTTCTTTGCAGGGAAGCAGGTTTTTCTATGAGGGTAGGTTTTGCTTGGGATGTAGATAATTTTAACTTGGATTCATTTTCAGTGCTCTATTCAGGATAATTTGTCTGCAAATAAAAAGTGCAAACAAATAAAAAACATGGCACTGTAGCATTAATACATAATCTGGTAATGGGGCCAATCATTGCCTCAAATAAAGCATTTAGTTCAATTTTGAAAAATATTATTGAAAGATATAATAATAGATAGATGATTTCCCCCTATGTTTTATGATTCTTTTTAATATATCCTGGCATCCAATATTTCTGTGAAATAATGGGTCTTGTAGTCTGGTGCAGATGATATGATTGCTCATTTTTAAAATGTACTTTTTATAGTGTTTTAAAGATTTTCTTGTTTATTTTATTCTCATCATTTAAAATAATTGTAGTTATACATGGACACAATGCCTTTATTTATTTTATGTGGTGCTGAGGATCAAACCCAGTGTCTCACATGTAGTAGGCAAGTGCTCTATCACTGAGCTACATCTTCAGCCCCAAATTTTCTTTTTTTCCAGTAGTTTTACTATGACATGCATAGGTGTGGTTTTATTTGTGTTTATGTTCTTGAGATTCAATGGAATTTCTTTAATGTCTGGGGTGATATATTTCATCTGGCATAAACACATTCAACTATTTATTGTGATAATTTTAAGAATCTCCATTTAGATTGCCTAGTAATGATTTTAGTATTTTACCCCACAGTAAAAGTGTTCATTCTTCTATTTTTTCTATTTTTTCCTCTGATCATTAATATTGTATTATCCTATTGATTTTTTCCTTCTCATTGATTAATTTTAATTTTATATAAAAATTTATATAATTAAAATATTTGAATAGAATGCAATATAAAATTGAGCTTCATTATAGTATATTCACACATGGGCACAGAATAATTCAATAGATTTTATTCCCCAGTTCCTCCCCATGACTTCTCCTTTTCCCCACCTCTTAATCCCCTTCTTCTACTCTGTTTTTCTTCTTTATATTTTTGCAATTCCTTTGTTAAATCAATCTCTCTCTCTCTCTCTCTCTCTCTCTCTCTCTCTCTCTCTTTAAAAGGAGGAAGAGAATTTGATAAAATTATTTTCTTAAAATTGCTTTTATTTTGTAAATATATGACAGTGGAATGCTTCAGAATTCTTATTACACAATATAGAACACAAATTTTCATATATCTGGTTGTATATAAAGTATGTTCACACCAATTCATGTCTTCCTACATGTACTTTGGATAATGATGTCCATCATATTCCACCATCATTGCTAACCCTTGCCGCCTCCCTTCCCCTCCCACCCCTATGCCCTTTCTAGAGTTTTTCTATTCCTTCCATGCTCCCTCTCCTTACCCCACTATGAGTCAATCACCTTATATCAGAGAAAATATTCACCATTTGTTTTTAAGGGGATTGGCTATCTTCATTTAGCATAACCTCCAACTGCAAATGCCATGATTTTATTCTCTTTTATTGCTGAGTAATATTCCACTGTGTATATATGCATTATTTTTAATCCGTTCATCTACTGAAGGGCATCTAGGTTGGTTCCACAGTTCATCTATTGTGAATTGTGCTGCTATAAACATTGATGTAGTTGTCCCTGTAGTATGCTGTTTTTAAGCCCTTTGGGTATAGACCAAGGAGAAGGATAGCTGTGTCAAATAAATGGTGGTTTCAGTTTCCCAAGGAATCTCCATATTGCTTTCCATATTGGCTGCACCAATTTGCAATCCCACCAGCAAAGTATGAGTGTACCTTTTCCCTCACATCCTCGACAACACTTATTGTTGTTTGTCTTCATAATAGCTGCCATTCTGACAGGAGTGAGATTGTATGTTAGAGTAGTTTTGATTTGCATTTCTCTAATTGCTAGAGATGATGAAAATTTTTTCATATATTTGTTGATGGATTGAATATCCTCTTCTGAGAAGTGTCTGTTCATGTCCTTGGCCCAATAATTGATTGGCTTATTTGTTTTTTAGGTGTTTATCTTTTTGAGTTCTTTATAAACCCTAGAGATTAGTGCTCTATCTGATGTGTGAGGGTAAAAATTTGCTTCCAAGATATAGACTCTCTATTCACCTCATAGATTGTTTCTTTTCCTGAGAAGAAACTTTTTAGTTTAAGTCCATCTCATTTGTTGATTCTTGGTTTCAATTCTTGTGCTATAGGAGTGTTATTAAGGAAGTTGGGGCCTAATCCCCACATGAAGAAGATTAGGGTCTATTTTTATTTCTGTTAGATGGAGAGTCTCTGGTTTAATTCCTAGGTCCTTGTTTCACTTTGAGTTGAGTTTGGGGCATGGTGAGAGATAGGGGTTTAATTTCATTGTGTTGCATATGTATTTAAATTAGCACTATTTGCTTACGACATGATTCTATACCTAGAAGAACCAAAAATTTCCACCAGAAAACTTGTAGACCTAGTAAATGAATTCAGCAAAGTAGCAGGTTATAACATCAACACCCATAAATCAAAGGCATTTCTCTATATTAGTGACAAATTCTCTGAGAGGGAAATGAGGAAAACTAACCTATTTACAATAGCCTCAAAAATAAAAATAAAATAAAATACTTGAGAATCAACTTAATGAAAGAGGTGAAAGATCTATACAATGAAAACTACAGTACCCTAAAGACAGAAACCAAAGAAGTCCTTAAAGATGGAAAGATCTACCTTGATTTTGGATTGTTACAACTAATATTATCAAAATGACCACAATTCTGATCAAAATCCCAATGGCCTTCCTCATAGAAATAAAAAAAAATGAATCATGAAATTTATCTGGAAATATAAGAGACCTAGAATAGCTAAAGCAATCCTTAGCAGGAAGAGTGAAGCAGGTGGCATCACTATTCCAGACTGTAAGTTATACTACAGAGCAATAGTAACAAAAACATCATGGTATTGGAACCAAAACCATCTGGTAGACCAATGGTACAGAATAGAGGACACAGAGACTAACCCACAAAATTACAAGTATCTTAATTAGACAAAGGTGCCAAAAACATGCATTGAACATTCTTTTCTCACTTTTAATTATTTTCTTTCATGTGCAGAAGAAGCTTTTTCGTTTCATGTCATTCTATCTATTGATTTTTGGTATTATTACTTGATCTTTGAAAGTCATATTAAAGAAGGCAATGTATGAGCTCCTATTTTTGGAGTGTTGATCTTTAATTTTCTTCTAGCAGTTACAGTATCTTTCATTCAAATCATTGATTTTTGTGCAGTGTGAGTGATAGTTATTGAGTTTTATTTTTGTACATAAGGGTAGCCAATAATCCCAGCATAATTTATTAAAAAGCTTGTCTTTTCTCAAACACATTTTTTCAAAGAACAGATGATTATATATATATATATATATATATATATAT
>NW_026000261.1:13777771-13781215 GCF_001458135.2 Marmota marmota marmota
TATATATATGTGTGTGTGTGTGTGTGTGTGTGTGTGTGTGAGAGAGAGTTTGTTTCTCACCCATCTATTATATCCCAATGGTCTTCATGTCTGTTTTTAAGACAATATTATGCTGATTTTTTAAATTATAACTGTAGTATATTTTGAGATCAAGGTATTGAGATTTCCCGGCATTGCTCTTACTGCTCAGAATTGCTTTGACTATTCTAGCTTTTTCATTATTAAACTTGAATTTTAGGACTTAGTATTTTGAGTTTTTTAAGAATGTCATTGGTATTTTGATGGGCCACTTTTACAATATTAATTGTTCTTTTCCAAAACCACAGATGTTCTTTCTATCTTCGAAGTTCTTCTTTTATTTCTTCAGTATTCTATGGTTTTTATTGTACAGTTTTTTCACCTACTTCGTTTGATTTATGTGTACTGTTGGATACAACTCCATCACACTTATTAAGCAAAGTTGAAAATTTAAATGAGGCTAGAGAATATGAAGATTCTGTAGCAAGTCTAATATGTAATGAAAGATGCTTTGCTCCTTGGTCATAACACTTAGAAGAATCAAAGGTCCTAGAGCAAACTTTGATAGTAAAGGATGGTCTGTAAAATCTCTGACAACTGCCAATAAATTACAGACTTGAATCATCTTTTTAAATTTTTAAGTATTTTGCTTTTAGTTGTAGTTAGACAGAATACCTTTATTTTATTTATTTATTTATTTTTATGTGGTGCTGAGGATTGAACCCACCACCTTGCACATGCTAGATGAGTGGTCTATAGCTGAGCCACAACCCTTTCCACTACAGAATTGAATAGTTTATTTTCCTCATGCGTCACTGGAACATGTAAATAGAACTGTTCTTAAATGAGTTGAGCATTTTGAGATGTATCTCAAGAATATATTGCTTCTCAGTCTCCCCAGCTGCTAGAATTGCAGACATGTACCACAATACTTAGCTCAGGGTATGGTTTCTTGAGATAATTACCCAGGCTCCTTAAACAACATAATTCCTTTACTCCACACAAAAAACTGAAGCAAATAATTGAAGTAGTTTTTTTTTAATTTTGACTTTATGATCATATATATAATTTAATTATGATATATAGAAGATATATATGTATACACATACATATATTAATTCATATACATATAAATATTCCTATATGTATCCTATATCTATATATCATATACATCCTATATATACTTCCTATATATAATATATACATATATTTTTGTACATATAAGTTATGGGTTAATATAATATATGAATGTGTGTGTGTGTATATATATATATATATATATATGAGATACATATGTGTAGGATATATATATATATATATATATATATATATATATATATATATATTATATATACACACATATATAATGTATATTTTAATTTTATGTGTGGGATGTATATACATTCATATATATTATATTTACACATATATGTATAAACATACATAGATGTATGTACACAAATATATACTGATTGATATACATATGTAAACCCAAATGATATATATTTTAATACATATATTACATATATAAATCATATACATCATAATTATACATATATAAATACATATAATATATATAAAATGTATTCTAAATCAGCCAAGATATAGTAAATATCACTGTGTGTATATTCTGACACACTGATGTTCTTGTTTTATTAGTAGATTCCCACCAATTATATAACTAAAGTGAAGGGTTATAAACATTCAAACTAAAATAAAGGTTACCATATTGTCAGATTTTTTTTTGTAAAAGGCAATAACAATTTATATTTCCATGAAAACTTTAAAACACAATCCCTTTTCTCCATATTACTGCCAATAGTAAAATAAAAAGCACTGTAATAGAGCAACAAATTAATCAGCACTGATATCACAGTGCAAGAAAAATAAAGCTGAAAGTAAACAAATCATGAGTAATGAACATTGGTACATATAAAATTAATTCTATATAGTTAATGTCAGACAACTTATTTAATAGAAATACTAAAATATTTTAAATAAAAGGAAATCCTGCAGGGAACATGGTAATGATATTTTAGAAGTATGCCATAATATAATGAAACAAAGTGTAGGGAAGCACTTTTAGGAAGTTAAAAACATTATTTTCTATTGAAGTAGAGAATTAAAGGAACAGAATTAAAATTAAATATTTTTAAGTATTCCATTTTAATTGTTAATAAAATGACTAGAATAAGTTTCTCAGTTGGAACAATGTATATCCAAATTTTACAATGATAGAAAAATATATGTGTGTTTGTGATTGATGTAAAAGGTAAGATGACCATTAAGTACATGGAAAAAAGACACTTGTGGGCTGGTTTTGTGGCTCAGTGGTGGAGCATTTGCCTAGCAGACATGAGGCACTGGGTATGATCCTAGCTCCACATAAAAATAAATAAATAAATAAACAAAATACAGGGCAAAAAAAGACATTGTATGACCAAATACATGAAGAAAAATCATGGCATTAAAGGTATATTGATGAAAACAGAAACTTAAGAACAAAAGGGAAAATTAAAAAAACAAACTCAGGTATGAATTTAGTAAAATGAACAATATATATATAGAATGAGACAAATTAGTATTAAGGTTAATGGTTACACTTCTAATCATGAAATATTTGCCTTTTTAAATTATATATAAACCCTTAGGAACTGAGTTAAGTGGCAAAAACTCAAGAAAAATATTAAAAGCAAAGTAAAGAACAAATGTTAAAAATTAGAATCAGAAAGTATTACTCAATCATGCAGAGGGAAAGAATATAGGAAGAAAATATTTACATTGAAAAAGGGATATTATAGGGTGGCAAGAGGAATAATACTTGATCAAACAATAAAAAATGATAAAATCATGGGGGCTGCCATTTGAAGTGGTACAGATGGTACACTGCGTAAGTTTTGGACTGTAAGCACATACTGGGATTGAAATTCAGCCAATACTAGAGAAAGAGGTGTTTTCTTTCTTTTTTTTTCTTTTTCCCATGCATCTCCATCCAGCCATCAAGAAATATGCCTTCAGGGTCACATAAACCATTGAGGATATGTTTTTCTAATTCCTTAACAGGTTTTGATTACTGCAAACATCATAGACAATGAATATATAAAACAACACTACAACAAATAAAAATATTATTATCAAAACATATATAAGGAAAAATTAATCATTTTAGAATTAAAAGAAATTCTAACCTATTAAAATGTAAAACAGGAGCAGCAGCCTGCTGAGAGGCAGAGCCGCCCCCTTCCCCTGCGCCGGCAAGGTAGACGGAACTGTGACCACCCACAGAACAGGACCAGCGGCCTGCTGAGGGGCAGAACCGCCCCCCACCCCCCGCGCCTGCCAGGTAGGCAGAACTGTGACCACCGACAGAAAAGGCCCAGTGGCCCGTGGAGGGGCAGAGCTGCCAACCACTCCTGCAAGGTAGGC
>NW_026000261.1:13783644-13799586 GCF_001458135.2 Marmota marmota marmota
AAATAAATAAATAAATAAATAAAAAAAAGAAAATGAGAGAGTAAATTAAAATAGTGGATTAAACATGTAGAAAAATTTCTCATTTTGAAACACCATTAAAATAAATATTTTATAAGAGAAAGTTAAGACAGCAAGTAATCAGAAATATGAATGAGCAAAGGCAATAAACACAATTTTTTTCAGAACTTTTAAGATTTTGATATAAACAATTATATGGAAACGAATTTGAATATCTACAAGAAAAAGATGATATTTTCTAGAAAAAATACTAATGGCAAAATTTAACTCAAAATAATTTAATTTAAATGAAGTTATCACTAGAGCAGAAATTAGAAAGTTGATTAATTATTTTCTTTGGAAAATAATGCATGCATATTTATTTTATTAATAGATGTTTCAAATGCTAATTGAATTATATGAGATTATAAAATACATTGAATAATTCTGTAATTGAGCTTATGTGGTCACAGTAATTTTAATGCTAAAAATAGATACAGTACATAAATAAAATGTACAACAGTTTGACTTGTCAATATCAATTACAGTTTCTAAAGTACACAGTAGTTAGAGACCAGCAGAATATAAAAAGAACAGAAAATGTACTATGACTAAGCAGAATATATTTGAAAAGTCAAGTATTATTCAAGATTAAATAGAAGATCCTGATCAGAAAATCACAGTTTTAAAATTCTAGTATAGATATTTTTTATCAATAATTTTACTTTGGTAACCAAAAGTGCATTGGCCTTCATACTATTTCTTCTATTACTGACTTAAAAAAAATCTGTCATAAAATCACTACTAAGCAATGACTTTTTTCCTTCTGACTCTACCCATATTCTCCTCAAGGATAATTAATGTCACTGGTTTTCTATGGGGAAAAGGGAAAACATACATAGGAAAGAAAAGTCTCAGCTTAAAATCTATAAACTCTATTTTGCTATATAGTCTTATTTCTTGGATAAACCATTAAAGTCTGCCCACTTTTTAATTCTCCTTTCACATGTAAGAAACAGAAAATTTTGGAGCTAAGAATCTACATATCTTTGGATAAGGCCTTCCAAAGGGACTTTTAGTTGAAATTAAATGTAGAATAGGTTTAGCATTACATACTTTTTAAATATGAGGCATGCATTTAAATAATAAACACACATAAAGTTTTGTATTTCATCTTTATGGAAACTTTAATAATTCTGACCTTCTAAGTACAGTTTGTGTATGTATACATACGCTTTGTAAATGTGCCTTTTCAGTCCCTATAAAAATAAGAGAATACAAGATTTCCTTAGATTACAAGATTTACTTAAATTTTATAGTATTAAATCCTCAATTGTGGTAAAATCTGAAAAACTTTGTCTTCATTCTTACAATAATATATGTGAAATTAATCAGTTTATAAGCTGTTGAAACATTAATCCCAGTGATTCAAGAGGCTGAAGCAGGAGAATCACAAGTTTGAGGCCAGCCTCAGCAACTTAGTGAGGCCCTAAGTAATTTAAGAAGACCCTGTCTCAAAAAATAAAAACATAAAAAAAGGTTGGGGTTATTGTTCCGTGGTTAAGCAACCCTGAGTTCAATTTCTGGTAACCAACAACAAAAAATAGTAAAACCATTATACATTTAAAATATGAACTACCAAAAATTTTAATTTCTTAGGTACTATATAAAACATTTTAAGTATATTCACTGATTTTTATATTTTTCCAAACTTTTAATTTTCTTCTCTATTAAAAGTTATGAGCCAAATTACAGTTATCTTGCTCAAGGCAAAAAGCAATCAATGAATAATAACAATTAAAAAGCCCAACTTTCTCCATAAATTCTCCAAGCCATATTAAGAAGAAAGATTAATAAATATCTGATTAGGATAGGAAGCTCTGGATCTCTTCCAGGAATGATGATTGGCTTTTTCTCCTACATTTCTGGCTTGCTCTGTTAGTGACCTTTTGACCTTTTGAGTTGTGAAGGCAGATTAAAAGTGACATTTAATATTATTTCTGATAGATAGTGACAATTAAACTAAGAGCTTATGATTCCCATTTATGTGGGAGAATTTATTTTTGAGGAATTAGTTTACACTTGCATAAGAAGGTACTCTGATAAACAAAAAGATGCACTTTTCCACTTTCATTTAAACGTTACTTTTTCAAAGTACGTAATTATCCTAAATGAGAAGTCAATGGATATAATTCTTGAAACTATCACAAAATATATCTTGTGAAAAAGGATTCCTTAAAATTAGGTTTTTATATCAAATTATTTCAAAACTCTGTGTATAGTTATTATGAAGAACTAAGGTAATTGAGAAAGAGACTAATTTGCCAGAAATCTTCAAAATTGTGGGATAATTAGTTCCTCATTCCTCACTGAGTGAACAGTCTATGTAAACCTGTGTTGTAAATAAACTGCTGGTTATTCCAAACATCTCTTTGGAATAACCATTGAACTCTTTCTTGGCATAGTGGTTTTTATTGATATCTAAAACATTGAGGGAGTGTGGAATGGCTCAAAGTTATATAGATGCATCTGAATGTCTCACTCTTATTTCCTCCAAAAATTTAAACCTATCCTACAGAGGGATTTCTAAACTTTTGTAAATTAAAAGTGGTTTCTATAGTCAAACTCTATAAAACATTTTAAAATAATCAATCAGTACATTCTATGGAGGTCCTTGGTCCTCTCAGCAGTCAATCGGGTCACCTTGTACTGAGAAGCTGACCTTCAGAATCAGAATTTACTGAAAATAGGATGTGCTATCTTAGATGGACTGAATCCCTCATAAAGAGACAAAGAATCACAGATCACTCCCCTCAGTTATTTACAAAAATTTTGTGTTTGTTAAATTTTAATTTCATCTAAAGTTCCTGCTTGCTGGCACATAGAACTACTTGCTGAAATAATAAAGTCAAAATCAAGCAGCTCACTTACTCATGGTTACTTTTAATCATATTTCTGGTTTTGTCTTCCTGAGAATACACACCCTTGCTCATTTTATCTCTTGTTCCCTTTTCCTAAGAATGCCACACCATTGTCCATTCCTCATAATAAAAGAAGGAGCCAGGCAGCCTGATACTTTACTTCATCTTGGGTAAAGTCCCCTTCACCTACTTTGGAACAACTTTGTCTGTGCTTCATTCATTATCTGTGTCCAGGGTTCAGCTGGTTTGGCCCAGCAAGATTCATAAGTCTTCCTTCTCAAGACTGAAAAACATTCAAGATATAGTCAAGTTAAGAGAGGCATGACAGGCTGGGCTTGTGGCTCAATGGTAGCATGCTCACCTAGCATATGTGAGGCACTGGGTTTGATCCTCAGCACCACATAAAAATGAAGACAATAAAGTCCATCAACAACTAAAAAAAATATTTAAAAAAGAGAGAGACATGAATAAATTTGGATGCTATTTTTTGCTTGCTTATTTGTTTAAAATCAAAGAACTACTTTAGCAATTTTGCACAAATGCCCCCATTGACATATACTTAGACATAAAGCATCATATATCTCATATATTTATACTAAACTTTGTATGTGACTTTTTTTTTTGGTACCTGGGATTGAACTCAAGGACACTCGACTACTGAGTTTCATCCCCAGCCTTATTTTTGTATTTTACTTAGAGACAGGGTCTTAGCACCTCACTTTTGCTGAGGCTGGCTTTGAAATTGTGGTCCTCCTGCTTCATCTTCCCCAGCTGCTATATTTACAGGTGTTCCCCATAGCATCTGGCTATATGTGACCTTTAATACAAATATTATTATAAAATGTTGTCAGTTTACTTTTAGTTGTTTTTATGATTCACTGTGATGGCATATATATAATTATAGTATAGAAATTAGTTCTAAAGGCCAAAAATTACTAATATTAATCATAGCAATATCTCACCCTAAAATTAATTGATATTAAATGAGAATTTAATCTCACACTTGTTAAAAGAGTAAGTAAGTCTTTATTTAAGACAATTGAAATGTGTCAAGTCTATCACCATAGGAGAGAGAGATTGTATTCAATCCTTAATAGAGCAAAAACAAATTAGGATTTAGAATTATGAGCAGAGTGTGGGGTCAGTTGATAGAAAATTACAAAGAGGAGACTTCCAAGGTAGAGAAATTTTAACTAAACTGACTTAACATCATTCGTGCTGAAGGCAGTCTAGCATGACCATATATCAAAGGTGGAAGGATTCTCTCTAAAGTAACATAGCTGGATAATTTGACTAAGCAAGCCATATATTTGGCTCAAAAATGGGGTCTTATCCAAAAATGGACTCAGAGGAGCTTGACTAATCTTTAGTCAAGGAGAGATTCCTTGTCATTTGGCCACTTTTTATGACTATAAAATATAAACAAAAATATTTTTGACAAATGGCATGTTTTCTGGATATTTGCTTTTTTGATAAAAAATTCTTTTTAGTAAAGAAAAACATTCTTATATTTAAGCTAAGTCATTATCCTGTTACTTACAGGGATTTTTCTTGTGTTTTGTTTTTTAGATAATGAGTATCAGAGCTTAGGAAAAAAAAAACAGTTTTGCATTTTCTCATTATGAGGAGGATCTTGACAACCTTCTATTGGCTGGCTGCTGGTATGAGTAATTTTCCTTCCTCTATTTGAAACCTGAGGGTTAAGAATATACCCTACCTGAGTATATTGAAGTCATGTCTTTTTAAGAAACTCATCTCAGATTAGTGGTGCTTCTATTCTCTCCTCGGCTTTCAGTCTGGTAGTGAAGTCAGCTAACCTATTACCTTCAGAAATGTCATATGTTCCTCTTTGGTGTCCTTTACAATGTATTGGCTACTTAAGAAAAAAGAGAGACTGAAGACAAAAGTTGATTACTCACTTTACAGTGTCTGACAGGGGACACATTCACTGTTAAAAAATGTCTTTCTCTCCATATGGCAGCATGGAGAACCATGAAAACATACTTAGAGTCTGTATGTATGTTAACTTTTTTGGCTTTGCTGAGCTCCAATGCCCAAGTGAGAGCAATGAGTTCTCTAAAATGAGCACTGGTGCCCAGTGTGAGGGGTGAGCTCTCAATGGTTTCCTCTCAGGTAACCATAGCATACCCAGTGTTGCATATCCCAAGTTCATAAGGGAAATTCTATCAGTGAAGGGGGTCATGTCAAGGTTGTTTAAATGGGTGTCCTTTAAATCTTCCCTAGCAGCATATGTCTGAAGCCCTACCTTTTCACAATCATGTTCTATTATCTTTCCTTCTTTAGGAAGAAAGGTTGCAGGATTTAAATATGGGCAAGTCTTGAGTAGGACTGCTTATCCTTCTAGTAATATTGCCTTGATATTTGAGGACATGACTGTCTGAGAGCTATAAACTTCCTTTAAAGGACAGCAGACCTGCCACATTGTATGGGGTCAATACTGTCAGATCTCTTCCCAAAGTTAGTGTAGTAGCCTCAGGAATCAAGAGTGCTACTGCTACCACAGCTGATAGGCTGGCCATCCTTTTGCTACTATGTCTAATTCTTTACTTAAGTATCCCACAGGTTGTTGAGCAGGAACTCCAGCCTGGGTTAAAACTCTTAATGTCATTTATTTTCTTTCAGATACATACAAATTAAAATTCTATTCTACCGGGAGGCTTAAGGCTGAAGCATAAAGGACAACTTCCTTAAGTTGGTAAAATGCTAACCGGGTCTCAGGTTTCCATTCCAGGAGGCAAGTTCCTGCCATTTGAGCTTCCTTTTCTAGTTGACATAGGGGATGAGCTATCTTCCCATATCCTAAGATCCAAACTGTACAATATTATGTTATTCTAAGGAACCCCCTTAATTGAACATTTTGGCTACTGGATAGGAAGAATTAAGTTTAATTTCATCTTCTCCTAACATCTGGTTTTCCTTGACCAATATTAAGACCATATATCTTACAGAAGTTTGGCAAAGTTGGGTTTTGGATTGTGAAAATGTATGTCCTACTTTTCCAGGAAATTAAGTATGGGTACAACTTCTGTGAAGTTTCTGCTATTTGGGTACAAAGAAGGATGCCATCTACATTTTGTATGACCTTAACTTGTGAAAGACTAAATTGAAATAAGTCTTGGGCCAATGTCTAGCCAAATAAATGGAGGCTGTCGCTGAACTCCTGGAGCAGAACAGTCCAGTTTAATTGAGTGGAATGTCAGAGGACTCTTCAAAAGCAAGTATTGAGAATCTGGGTGCAGGGGTATACAGGAAAACATATCTTTTAAGCCTAAACTGTAAACCAATTACTGTTTTTAGTAATCTGGGATAACAAGGTATAAGGATTGGGGACCACTAGATATATGGGAATTACAAACTCATTTATCAATCTGAGGTCCTGTACTAGTTTCCATTCCTCATTGGGCTTTGGTACTCCCAGAATTGGGGTATCACATGGGCTAGTAAAGGATCTTAAGAGACTGTGTAACTTTATCTATTATAGTTTGTAATCTTTTTCTGGTTTCAGGGAATACTGGTTTTGGTGGGGAAAGAACAGTGAAAGTTGGATCTGGATGGAAGCAGCTCCTATTGAACATCCTACTTTTCTATGTGTATCCCAGACTTTTGGGTTAATCTCAGTTTCTGCTAAGGGCAAATTACCTCTTCTGGTGTTGTAAGAATTGTGGTGCCTAAGTGGGTTAAAATATATATTCCCATAAGGGGAGTGGGACTTTCAGGGATTATGAAAAAAGCACACAAGAAGCGGAGATCATCCCAAGAATATAGTCAAAGTCTTTCCTGAAATACCTTTATGGTCATACTGTGAGGGGAGAGTAGGCCTCTGTTCAAAAGTTTTATGAAAATAAGTTTCCAGTATCAAGGAAGAAATTAATTTCTCCACAGTCAATATCACCTGTGGCTCCTGCACTGTAATGACAGTTTGAATAGTTGGAGCCAAAGAAGGATGACTGGGAATTCATTAGTTTGTTGTTGGACAATTTAAAGTGAGAAATTTGTCCTCTGGGGCCTTCAACTCTGAGGACAATCCAATAGCCAATGGTACCCTTCACAAATAGGACAGGGTCTTGGTGGATTCTGTTGTTTTTGTGGGCAGTCTTTCTTGTAAGTCAGTCTTGGCCACAGTTCTAGTAGAGTATGATGGAAACATTACAACGTCAGGAACCTTTTCCTCTGGAATTAGCATCTGCAGAGCTGCCACAAAGGCAGCTGAATTTCTATTGTCTTTTCTCTCTTTCTTTGACCTTCTCTGGTTTCAATTAATTTGGAAGGAACTTGCACTACATATAGTTCATCCACACAGGTTTCAGTTGCCTGTAAAGCAGTCTGTTTTTCAGTGCTAGTGAGCATTTGGTTTAGTAACAACATCATATCTTTTCAGGTTAAGTGAAAAGTTTGGGTTAGGCCTTGAAATACCTCTATATATTTATTAGGGTCAGTGTCACACACACTTAAGGCCGATAAATAACTCCTAATTTATAGTTGAACCAGATACTAAAACTAACAGCAAATAATTTTAAACTGTTAAAATATTTTCAGTTACGTGAAACAAAAGTATTTTTGGATGCCTAAAATTCTCAGTAAAGAAATAGAAGTCTAAAAAAAGCAGCTCTTTTAAATAAATAAGAAGTGTAACTGATATGCTACTGCAGGAGAGAAAATGGAATCCCATAAAATGTTCAATTAAAACAAGAGAAGACAAATTATAAAAGATCAATAAATCAATCTATGAATCCATCAGTAAATAGGCAAGGACAAAAATTTTGTTACCTCAACAGAATTTAATTAGAGGTTAAATATTAGAGAAGCTTCTACATAAAGACAAAAATATCAAAGACAAATTCTCAAGTAAAGAGGAGATAGACTATTATGCAGAAGTCATCAAAGTAAATATGTAATCAATTATCATGCTTTTTTTAAAGATTGGGGACAAGGAAGCAAAATGATGGTATAGGATGGTCATTTGGATTTTAATGTAAATAAACCAATATTTTTTTTCTTGAGATGTTTTACATAAAATGTGGTTGTTTTAACTATAAATTAATATTATTTACAAATTTATAATTTAATTAAATGAGGATAGAAGATAAGCATAAAGTAGAATATATTGATACTAAATTTGTTGTCCAAACAAGACTGTTGAAAATTATGCAAATATTTATAAAAGAGGTATGAAAGGCATAATTACATTAAAATTTTGGGAACATAACATATAGAAGAATGTAAAATAGTGGCAAAGAAAGAAAGGTTGCCTAATTTTACCTGCTTATTCCCTCTCAAAATAAACTGTAACATGTGTCATCTATGATACTATATAGTTAACCCTCAATCAACTTAAAATTTTTACTAATGACAGCTGACGGGATGCATCTTTAATTTTTAATTTTTATTTCCTAAAGTAACTACTTTTAATTTGGCATTTCCATCTCCAAAACACATTTCTTACAATAACAATATCAATGTTTATAATTAAACTACAATACGTTTTATTCAATATAATTTTTGAATATATGTTTGTTCAGTTCAAAAATACTTAAGGAGTTTACAAACTTTAATTATGTGAAAACAGGACCACACCAGCACGAGTGGGACTCAGACTCACAATAGACCTGCGTCCACCCCTCCACTGGCGGAGCAGACACCAGTCAGAGCCTCGCCTCTGGCACAGGACCTCCCCTTCCAACAAGCCGACTAAGAAGGGAGGTGAAACCTGAGGGCTCAGATCCACCCACACCAGCCTGTGTGGGGGCCCAGGCTCACAGTAGGCATGGGTCCACCCCTCCACCAGTGCAGGCACCCACTGGAGTCCAGCCTTCAGCACAGGACCACCTCTTCCAACCATTAGACTACCACAGAGTCCAGGCCCGGCCCAGATCCATCCACATAGACTTGCGCAGGACGCAGGTAAAGATTAGGCTCCAATTTGCGCCCCCCCACACACACTTGGGAACCTAAGCTTAACCTACTTTCATCTTGGGACACCACAGTCATTGCCATAGCCTTCCCCACAGAGTAGCACCTAACTTTTTGAAAAACAGACAGGGCCTAGAAGCAGCTGTGTCTCAGAGCAGGCATCCCAAAAGGAGTGTGAGGCCCACTCTTTCAAACCCATCTCTGCGAGACATTGCTTCCATCTTGGGGCACCTTAACTGCTATCTCAAGTTACTTCTGCTATTGCCACCACCAGATTTAGATGCAGCAACATACATTGAGGGACACCAGCACCTAGAAGCCCAACATCAAGGTGAGGTACAGACAATCTGTATGGGTACTACAAGAATATAGGGAAGAAGCTATAATATCTCAAATCCACACTGCAAGAAAGGAAGACACATAGACAATATGAAAAAACAAGGGATAGAAGTGCCACAAACAAACCAGGATACTATAATAACAGAACATATGGACAGCAAAGTTGAAAAAATGTCAGAGAAGTAGCTCAGAAGGTTCATAATTAAAATGATCATTGAATTAAATAATGACCTAAATGAGCAAATACAGGCAAAAATTGATCACTCCAACAAAGAGAGAAAGAAGCAAAAGATTACATCAAGGACTAGGGATATAGCTCAGTTGGTAGTGTGCTTGCCTCACATGCACAAGGCCCTGGGTTCAATCCCCAGCGCACACACACCCACAAAATTCCTTCAAGAGAGAGATTCAGAAAAAAATTAACAATGAAAAATAAATTAAAACTCAATAGAAACACAACCAACAGTCTAAATCACTTGGAAGAAAGAATGTCAGATAATGAAGACAAAGTATAAAATCTGGAAAATAGAGTTGGTCACACACTAAAAATTGTAAGAAACCATGAACTGAACATCCAAGAATTATAGGACAGTATCAAAAGACCAAACCTACGAGTTATCAGGGTAGAAGAAGGCACAGAGTTTCAAACCAAAGGAATGCACAATCTCTTCAATTAGAAAATAACAGAAAACTTCCCAAGCACGAAGAATAAATTGGAAAACCAAATATAAGAGGCTGGAAGGACACTAAATGAGGAGAATTACAACGTATCTACACCAAGGCACATTTTCGTGAAAATGCCTAGCATACAGAATAAGTATAGAATCTTAAAAAACACAAGAGAGAGGAATCAAATCACATATAGGCAGAGACCATCTTGTATCTCAGCAGATTTTTCAACCCAGACCCTCAAAGCCAGGAGATCACGGAACAACATATACCCAGCTTGGAAACAAAATGGATGCCAAGCAAGAATTTTGTATCCAGCAAAATTATGCTTTGGATTGGATTATGATGAGAATCTTGCACAAAAAAACAAAAGTTAAAAGAATTTATAAGAAGAAATCCTGCACTACAGAACATACTCAGCAAAATATTAAGTGAAGAGGAAATGAAAAACAATGATGAAAATCAGCAGAGGGAGGTATTACCCTAAAGGTAAAACAAATCAGAGGAAAAACCAAGTCAGGTTTGCCGTATTCTGGCTGGGCACAAATCACCGAGCCGCCACAAAGCACTTGTATGTTCAAACAGGACATTTTATTGCCCGAACTCCACCAGCACTCCGCACACACTCCCCTGGAACTCTCTCCCACTCCACCGGGCTGTGCGCGCACTCACTCTCGGAACCCGGAGAGAACTCAATGGGAACTCCAAAGTAGCGGGAGTCTGAGGCAGCAAGAGCCGCCCTATTACCGGACAGTAAATGTCTAATACACAATTGAATCCACAGCTTAACATAACCATCATCATCTCAATGGCTCGCTGGTGTCACCTCTCAACCACTCCCTTCTGGCATAATGCCATGCGTCATCCGGACTTGGCTGTGACCCTCAACACAGGTTAAATACCAAAAATAAATAAAGATGGCTGGGAATACAAATCATGTCTAAATAATAACCCTGAATGTTAATGGCCTAAACTCAACAATCAAAAGGAATACACTAGCACATTGGATCAACAAACAAAAAAAAAAAAAAAGAAAGAAAACAGTAACAAGAAAAAAACACCAAACAGTATGCTGCCTCCAAGAGACTCATAGCATAGGCAAAGACATCCACAGACTGAAGGTGAAAGGGTGGGAAAAATCATCCCACTCATATGTACTGCAGAAGCAAGCAGGGGTTTCCATCCTTATATCAAATAAAGTAGACTTCAAGATAAAGTTAATCAAAAGTGATAAATAAGGTCACTACATACTGCTCAAGGGAATCATACACCAATAAGACTTAACAATTATAAATATATATGCCCCAAATAATGGAGCATCTACATTCATAAAAAAACCAAAACACTCTTCTCAAATTCAAGAATACAATATGACAGCCAATAATTTTGGGTGACTTTGATACACACCTCTTTCAACGCTAGATAGATTTTCCAAAAAAAAAAAAAAAAAAAAGCTAAAGAAAGAAACTATAGAAGTCAATCATACAACCAATAACTTAGACTTAACTGACATATATGGAATATTCCATCCTTCAACAAGCAAATATAGTTTCTTCTCAGCAGCACATGGATCCTCCTTGTAAATAGACCATATATTATGCCACAAAGCAACTCTTAGCAAATATAAAAAAGTAGAGATACTACCCTGCATTCTATCAGATCATACTCAAATGAAATTAGAAATCAATTATGAAATAAGAAATAAAAGCTACTCCAAAACTTGGAGACTAAATAATATGCTACAGAATGAACAATGGGTTGCAGAAGACATCTAGGAGGAAATTGATATTTTTTTAGAGATGAATGAGAAGACATATACAACATATCAAAATCTCTGGGACTCTATGAAAGCAGTTCTAAGAGGAAAGTTCATTGCATGGAGTTCATTCCTTAAAAGAAGAAAAAGTCAAAAAATAAATGACTTAACATTGCATATCAAAGCCATAGAAAAAGAAGAACAAATCAACACCCAAAAGCAGTAGAAGACAGGAAATAATTAAAAACAGAGCTGAAATCAATTAATTGAAACAAAAGAAACAATTGAAAAAATTGACAGTACAAAAAGTTGGTTTTTTGAAAAAATAAATAAAATTGACAGACCTTAGCCATGCTAATGAAGATATAAATTATGAGAGAAAACTCAAATTACTAACATATGGGATGAAAAATGAAATATAAAACAGAAGAAATACAGAAGATAATTAGAAATTATTTTGAAATCTTGTACTTCAATAAAATAGAAAATATAAAAGGCCTTGAAAATTTATAGAGTCATATGATTTGCCCAAACTGAATCAGATGATATAAACAATTTAAACAGATCAATTTCAAGTGATGAAATAGCAGACACCATCAAAAGTCTACCAACCAAGAAAAGCCCAGGACTAGATGGACACACAGCTGAGTTCTACAACAACCTTTAAAGAAGAACTAATACCAATACTCTTCAATTTATTTCAGGAAATAGAAAAAGAGGCAGCACTCCCAAGATCATTCTATGAAGTTAGTATCACCCTGGTTCCAAAACTAGTCCAAGACACACCAAGAAAAGAAAACTTCAGACCAATGTCTCTAATGAATGTAGATGCAAAAATTCTCAATAAAATTCTGGGAAATCAAATACAAAAACGTATCAAAAAGATTGTGCACCATGATCAAGTGGGATTTATCCCAGAGATGCAAGCTTGCTTCAACATACAGAAATCAATAAATGTAATTCATCCCATCAATAGACTTAAAGATAAGAATCATATGATCATCTCAATAGATGCATAAAAAGCATTTGACAAAATATAGCACCGCTTTATGATCAAAACAATAGAAAAAATAGGGATATTAAGAACATAACTCAACATCATAAAGGCCATCTATGCTAAGCCCTACACCAACATCATTCTAAATGAGATAAATTGAAGGCATTTCCTCTAAAAATTGGAATAAGACAGGGATGCACTCTTTCAACACTTCTATTTAACAAAGTTCTTGAAAAACTGGCCAGAGCAATCAGACAGATGAAAAAAAAATAAAGGGATACACATAGGAAAAGAAGAACTCAAATTGGCACTATTTGCTGATATGATTCTACACCTAGAAGATCCTAAAAAGTTCCACCAGAAAACTTCTAGAACTAGTAAATGAATTCAGCAAACTAGCACAATCTAAAATCAACACCCATAAATCAAAGGCATTTCTGTACATCAGTGATAAATCCTCAGAAATGGAAATGAGGAAAACTACTCCATTTACAATAGCCTCAAAAAATAAATAAATAAGATAAAATACTTGGGAATCAACTTAATGAAAGAGGTAAGAGGTCTATATAACGTAAATTACAGAACCCTAAAGAAAGAAGTCAAAGAAGACCTTAGAAGATGGAAAGATGTACCTTGCTCTTGGGTAGGTATAATTCATATTGTCAAAATGACCATACTTCCAAAAGCAATGTACAGATTTAATTCAATTTCAATCAAAATTCCAATGATATTCCTCATAGAAACAGAAAAAAGTAGTCATGAAATTCATCTGGAAAATAAGAGACCCAGAATAGCTAAAGTAATTCTTAGCAAGAAGAGTGAAGCAGGAGGCTTCACTATGCCAGATCTTAAACTATACTACAGAGCAATAGTAACAAAAACAGCATGGTATTGGCACCAAAACAGACTGGTGACCAATGGTACAGAATAGAGGACACAGGGACTTACCACAAAATTACAATTATCTTATATTAGACAAAGGTGCCAAAAACATGCATTGGAGAAAAGATAGCCTCTTCAACAAATGGTGCTGGGAAAACTGGAAATCCATATGCAACAAAATGAAATTAAAACCCCATCTCTCACTATGCTCAAAACTGAAAAATGGTTCAAGGACTTAGGAATACAACCAGAGACCCTCTGTCTAATAGAGAAAAAATTAGGCCCTAAACTCCATCATGTGGAATTAGGCCCCAACTTCCTTAATGAGACTCCTTTGGCATAAGAATTCAAATCAAGAATCAATAAACGGGAAGGAATCAAACTAAAAAGTTTCTTCTCAACAAAAGAAACAATCTGTGGGGTGAATAGAGAGCCTCCTTCTTGGAAATAAATCTTTACCCCTCACACATTAGATAGAGCACTAATCTCTATGGTACAAAAAGAATTCAAAAAATTAAACACCAAAAAAAAAATAGTCCAATCAATAAATGGGCCAAGAACCTGAACAGACACTTCTCAGATGATAATAGACAAGCAATCAACAAATATATATAAAAAAAAGTTCATCCTTGCTAGCAATTAGAGAAATGCAAATCAAAACCACTCTAAGATTTTATCTCACTACATTCAGAATAGCAGCTATTTTGAATACAAACAATAAGTGTTGGTGAGGATGTGGGGGAAAATGTACACTCATAGACTGCTGGTGGGACTGCAAATTGCTGCAGCCAACATGGAAATGGTATGGAGATTTCTTGGAAAATGGGAATGGAACCACCATTTGACGGAGCTATTCCTCTCCTTGGCCTATACCCAAAGGACTTAAAAACAGCAAACTACAGGGACACAGCCACATCAATGTTTATAGCAGTACAATTCACAATAGCTGAACTGTGGAACCAACCTAGATGTCCTTCAATAGATGAATGGATAAAAAAATGTGGCATATATACACAATGAAATATTACTCAGCAATAAAAGATAATAAAATCATGGCATTTGCAGGTAAATGGATGGAGTTAGAGAAGATAATGCTAAGTGAAGTTAGTCAATCCCAAGAAACCAAATGCCGGATGTTTTCTCTGATATAAGGAGGCTGATTCATAGTGAGGTAGGCATGGGGAGCATGGGAGGAATAGACAAACTCTAGATAGGTCAGAGGGGTGAGAGGGGAAGGGAGGTGGCATGGTGTTAGAAAAGATGGTGGAATGTGGTGGTCGTTAGTATCCAAAGTACATGTATGAAAACACAAATTAGTGTGAATATACTTTTTTAAAAATAACTTTATTTTATTTGCTTATTTATTTATTTATTTTTTCCATTCAAATTATTTATTCTTCAAAGGGACAAATCCACTGCTTCATTTCACTTCTGAACAGTTCTGAATTGCCACATGAGATTTTCAGGAATATTTCATATTCAAACCAATACTTCTATAAATCAGTTACTTTTCTTTAGATAGGCATTTGTGATAGTTTATTTATTTGTCTGTTTCTCATAGGAGATTCAATTCTTTGGCTCAAGGTATTCTCCTGCCTTGGTCATCCAAATACCTGGGAATAGAGGCAACACTGGGCCCAAATTTAACTTCTGATTTCTAGTTTTATAACTCATACGACTGAAAAATAAACTCTAAGTAGAAGCAAGAATTTATGACTATGTTCATAATTTCTACTCTCAGCACCTGAAACAATACCTGGCACAAATATCTGTTAACTAATGAAATAAAATTAATTCTTCAGTGAGATATATTGATGTGGTTTCTTGTACCTCATTTTTTTTTAATTTTTTATTGTTGGTTGTTCAAAACATTACACAGTTCTTGATATATCATATTTGACACTTTGATTCAAGTGGGTTATGAACTCCCATTTTTACCCCGTATACAGATTGCAGAATCATATCAGTTACACATCCATTGATTTCCATGTTGCCATACTAGTGTCTGTTGTATTCTACTGCCTTTCCTATCCTCTACTATCCCCCATCCCCTCCCCTCCCCTCCCCTCTTCTCTCTCTACCCCCTCTACTGTCATTCATTTCTCACCATTGTATTATTTTTCCCTTTCCCCTCACTTCCTCTTGTATGTAATTTTGTATAACCCTGAGGTTCTCCTTCCATTTCCATGCAATTTCCCTTCTCTCTCCCTTTCCCTCCCACCTCTCATCCCTGTTTAATGTTAATTTTCTTCTCATGCTCTTCGACCCTACTCTGTTCTTAGTTACTCTCCTTATATCAAAGAAGACATTTGGCATTTGTTTTTTAGGGATTGGCTAGCTTCACTTAGCATAATCTGCTCTAATGCCATCCATTTCCCTGTAAATTCTATGATTTTGTCATTTTTTAATGCAGAGTAATACTCCATTGTGTATAAATGCCACATTTTTTT
>NW_026000261.1:13806051-13817274 GCF_001458135.2 Marmota marmota marmota
GTTGCCACTGCCTATGAAGGCTCGGTTGGTATTTACCTCCACAGTATTCAGCAGGACTCGGACCGAGAAGCAGTTTCCGCGGGTTCTTTAGCCCTGGGCCAGAGCAGTTCCGCGAGCTGGAATTCAGCTGCTCCGGGCTCGGTGTATGTTCTGATATGAACAGGCTCCAGGAAGCAGTTTCCATGGGTTCTTTAGCACTGAGCCTGAGTAATTTGTCTTCGAGACGCAGGCGAATGGCAGCCTGAAATTACCTGTTCTATGGCTGAATGAGCTGCCATCAGTCGAAAACAGGGATGGTGACGTCAGTTCTCCAAGATGGTGGCCGCTGGCTTCCTCTGTGGTCTGACCGGTGTGGAGAACCGAATTGGACCGCTTCCTTCCCCCGTCTCAAACCCAGAATTCAGCCCTGAGCACGGTGATTGCACAACTGGCAGAAGCCCGCAGAATCCGCAGCGCTGTATCTTTGCGTTGCTATCTCGTCGTTTCCCAGCGTGCGCCGCAGACTCTAGCCACGGGGCGATTTGCTAAATAAGCAGCGTGACCCACCGTGTGGACAAATCTCTCGCGTTTGAGCCCCCTTAGCTGATCCTCGTGCAATGGAAATCCTTCCTCTAGGTTTTGGAGCACCCCAATTTTGCTGGAAATTCCTAACAAGATAGCTTTTAGCCTTTCTAACTCGTCATTCTCCCACACAGTGACGTGGTACACGGGGGTAATGCACTCCCTTCGCCGCCATCTTCATCCTGTACCTCCTTATTTATTTATTTTTATGTGTTGCTGAGGATTGAACCCAGGGCCTTGCACATGCGAGGCGAGCGCTTTACAACTGAGCCATAACCCCGGCCCCATGAATATACTTTCATACAACCAGAAATATGAAAAGTTGTGCTCTATGTGTGTACTAAGAATTGTAATGCATTCTGCTGTCATATATAAATATAAATAAATGAAAATAAATAAATATATAAATCAATAAATAAATATTGGATAATTTTTTGTGAAGCGTGGATAGTTTAAAATTCTTTTTTTTAAGTTGGATTTTTATTTTTTATTATTTTTTTTCATTTTATTTATTTATTTATTTTTTAAAAATTTTTATTGTTGCTTGTTCAAAACATTACATAGTTCTTGATATATCATATTTCACACTTTGATTCAAGTGGGTTATAACTCCCATTTTTACCCCGGTTACAGATTGCAGAATCACATCAGTTACGTGTTTAATAATGTTTAGTACACATTTGTCTTTTTGTGATATGGTAAATGTAGGATTGTTTTATTACACCAGTGGCTTTCAAGCAACATATGAATCTGGAAAAATTTATTTTAAAATGGGGAACATTATTAAATATAGAGGATGACTGAAAATTATTTAATATTAATGTTATGGAAAGTTAAGTCTTCATTGAAATATTAACTTCTATATTTTCTTTCTTGCCAGTTTACTCAACACATACTTGAGGGAAACTCTCAGACTCTGAAAAATCTAAATTTAGGGCACTAATGTTGTCTTTAATAATAATACAAAAGAAGTTAAAAGTAGAAGCATACATACCGAACTATAGTAGTCAACTTTAATGTTTTGTATTATTTTATAATACATGTTATACACAGTGCTTTAATAGATATGTTCATTCTTTTATTAAAACATAGATTGATTATTTATTATGAATAGTGTCACAATAAACGTGGTAGTGCAAATGTCTCTTCTACATACTTATTTTATTTGCTTTAGAAATAAACACTTTATTTGGATTGCTGGATTACATAGTTTTCCTATTATTAAGTTTTTAAACATCCTCCATACTAATTTCAATAATGGTTATAGTAAATTGCACTCTCCAAAACCTTTTTTTAAGAGTTTCCTTTTCTTCACCTATTTGCCAACAATTGTTATCTTTTGTCTACTGGAGTGAAGTATTATTTCATTCTGTTTGCATTTTCCTGATGATTGGAGATATTAATTTTTTTTAAAATACCTGTTTATAGTTGTCAAAAAAGAAAATGATTTTTAGCATGTTTTAAGCATGAAACTGAGATTACGGGAAGATTTCATTTATTGCTTAAAAAAAAGAGTTTTAGGCTGGGTGTGATCCCTCATACCTGTAATCTCAGTGGCTTGAGAGCATGAGGCAGGAGGATCACAAGTTTAAAGTCAGCCTTAGCAACTTAGTGAGACCCTGTCTCTAAATTACATATTTTAAAAAATGCTGGGGGATATTCCTTAGTGGTTAATTACCTCTGGGTTCAACCCCCACTATCAAACAAGAAAAAAAAGGTTTTAGATTAAAATTCAGGGTAGAAAAAGATTAAAATAGTCTTAAGAAAGTGACATTGATTCTGGAGCTAAAGTGTATGACAAAGAATTATAAATGACTGACCAGAGGCTAGGTATATGACAGGAATAAAAAAAAAAATATTGGGTGATGTAAAGTTTTGACATGAGAAAAGAAAGTTAAAAAACTAGATTGAGAACTACAATGAGAAGCAAGAGAACACACATCAAGTCTTTAAGCTCAATAACATGATGATTTCTAGAGAAATAAAATCCTAAAAATCGTAAAAATATCAAAATATTTGAAAAATTTCATGGGATTAAATGTCCTCAGAGGAGAAAAAAATTAATAGTACCTTTTTATTATGCTTTGAATATTCATGTGACTTATATTTATATATTTTATTTTTTAGAGTATGGAAAAGTAGGGATATAAAAAGAGATTATAAATAAAGGGATTTAAGGATATTGTAATTTGGAACTCAAAACACACAAAGAAAGTGACTTTAGAAGTAAGAACATGTATGAAAAATGACACAATAGGGGTCACACACAATCTCATTTGATTAAGGTTTGGAAGATGTGCAGAGACTGGGAAACTGTGGCCTTTTACAGTGACTGGAATTAACAGAATTAAAGGACACGGAGATCACCAGTCAGTTATGGTGGAATTCCAGGCAGAAGCTGTGGATATGGAAGTAGAAAGTGATTTCTCATTAATGACTTGCTTTAGAAGGCCTAAAGGTGTTCTTATTGAGAAGGAACTAAATGTTTCCATTACTTTAGAAGATAAGAATATTCCATTACCATTTACAGATTCAATATTAACCAGTTAGCTCCTTTCAGTTTGTTTATAAAATGCTATTGGCAAAGGCATGGAATAATTTTTTTTCAATTATTGCCTTCAAGCTTAATCCCCTTAATTATGTGGCAGCTATTTTTTCAGATTGTGTACTAATAAGGGCTGGGGATATAGCTCAGCAGTAGAGCATGTTCCTAGTTTGTGTGAAGTCCTAGGTTCAATCCCCAGCACCATAACAACAACCACCACAATGAAAATCAAATATTATATATTATTAAGCTTTTCCATTACCTTTTTATTATTATAATCCCAAGATTCTAAACTGATAAGTCAAGTAAAACATATTGAACCTTAAATAAACATTTATCATGGCATGCAAATTTTCCCTCCATGTATTCAACTTATTATTTGCTTACCCTGCACCTTTTTAGTTCTTCCTTGAATTGATAAAATTTATTTATTTTGTTGTGAATTAAATTGTGGTACCTAAATGTTCAAATATGTCAGCAAGTTACTCCTCCTTATACCTTTAAAAACCATGTGTTATATTGTCCCAGTAAACTTTCAATAACAGGTTGACCCAAAATAAAACAGCAACATCATAAAACAACAAATATATTATTTAAGCTTCCTAAATACATTTCAGTTTCTGTAAGTTCAGGAAGTCTGTGTTTTTACTAAGTTGCTGAAGCAGAATTTAATATTGTAAATAAAATCATACACAATGTTATTTCCTTTCTTTAGAAGGATTGGAAAGGTGAGACTAGAAGGCAAACATGTTTTTTAACACTTCATTGATCTTGCACAGAATATTCCACTGTTTCAGAATGAACTGGAAATTTTGTTTAGTTTTTGTTTTTCCTTCTTTTTTTATTATGAATATATTGAGAGAGAGTTATGAAAGCCAATGAGGAAAATTTAACATTCAGATATTTCAGTCTTTTCTATGATGACAAACTTTAAATTATTTTTCCTAATGTCCAGAAGAGCAAGTATATTATTTACATTTTAATTGCACTTCAATTGTAGAATTGCTTCTCATTTTTGTTCACTATGCACATTGACAGAGATTTTAAATAAATCTGTCACTAGGTATATGTGCAGGAAAACAGCAGGTGAGTATCTTTTATACAAAAACTTTTATGGTATACATTTCTAAACCTTATTATTGGATCTAAAATTAAGAGGTAATTATAATGTCATGAGGCATCCTGATCCCTTTCTAATCAAATAATATCTATTTTAAGGGTTGTCATGTATGAATATTTCTATTTCCAATATACAATGAGTTTGTTTATTTTACTACAGACTTTTTAACTGCTAGAAAGTTTTATCTGTGTACAAATTCAATTTTAGAATACCTCAATTATTCTGTATTAGATGGCATAGAAATATATACATCTGATATTTTATAATGTCTATAATCTGACTTACAGGCTCTTTTTATGCTTAACTACCTATATTAATAGCATAGAAAAATTCATATTTTTAAAGAAGGTAAAACAGAACCAACTTATATTAGGACCCCGTTTTGGTAGTGATTTCCTAACAAAGATCCACTTCTTTCATATTTGAAAATTAAATATTATAAATGTACACCTAAGATTTCCATAATTTTTTCACAATTTGTACTTAAGCTTCAGTTGTAACTTCTAATATTGTGTATTAGTACCCTCTTTAATTTTATCATAATTAAACTTATTAAAGGTTAGCTATAAAATGTGCACGTGTGTATGTATAGGTATATATATATATATATATATATATATATATATATATACATGTTGTATACCTTGATTTATTGCTTTTAGCTTTACTTTTCACCGCATTTTTTCAGTGAGGTCTTGCTTTCATAAATTTTGTTTTTACTCTCTCTGAATTCTCCTTCCCCTCCATGAAAATGTGAACATTATCAAACTTATTTTTATAGATTCCTGGGTTTAAAATTTAGCTCAATTATTTTAAATATTCCTCATCCTCTACTTAATTTATTACAGGATATGCGCAACTTTCTGGTTGCTTTTTTTCATACCCTCTATATACTTATTTATATTATGGTTAACATTCTGTGTCATCTTGACTAGGATATAAACCACACAGATAATTGTTTAAATATTCTGTGTGTTTCTATTAAGATAATCTGCATGAAATAAACATTCAAATAAGTAGAATGTGTTAAGTAGATTGACCTCCCTACTGTGAATGACTTTCATCCAATGATTTGAAGGACTGAATGGAATACCTAATAATATAGCAAGTATACCAATAAGAATATAACATGACAGAAAGGAGAATTCTTCTTGGCTGAATATTTTGAAATGAGTGGCATCACCTATTTTCCTGTCTTTCTGTACAAAGTGAAACATCAGATCTCTTTTGTCCTAACCCTATGTATGAGACCTAAATCACAATGCTGATTTCACAATGCTGATTAAACATGCAAATCTGGGAATTGTCAGGCTCAATAATCATGGGAGCCAATTCCTTATAATTAATTTATCTATTCTCTCTCTCTCTCTCTCTCTCTCTCTCTCTCTCTTTCTCTCCCCCCCTCTCTCTCCCTGTCTCTTCACACATGTACACAGAGACTCACCCACTATTGTTTCTATTTTTCAGGATAACCCTATTACAATATATAATGCTCTCAGTGTAGTTTATTATTAAATATATTATAACTCTTGTTTTACACTCATTTAAACCAAAGAGAAAGAAACGTTAAAAGAAGCTTTAGGTAAATGGATGGGACTGGAAACTATCATGGTAAAGGGAAATAAGCCAGACCCAGAAAATTAAAGGTTGAATGTTTTGTCTTATATGCTAGCCCAAAATAAAGAATGAACAAATAAAGAAGGAAAATAGGGAGAGATTCCATCAAAATAGAATAAGGATCAGTGGAGTAGAGTAAGGGGAATGTGGAGGAGGGAGAAGGGATGGGATAAGGGAAGAATAGTAGAATGAATCTGACCTAAATTTCCATATACATATATGAATACACAACAGTGAATCTTACTATCATGGATATCCATGAGACACTAATATAAAAAAAACACTAAATAAATAGCAGAAAAATCAGTAAAGAGAAGGGATCCAAAGGAGAGAGGAAGGGAAGGAAAGGGGAAGCCCTGGGGTCTGAATAAGAGCAAATTAAATTTTTATAACTATGTAGAAATGTATTCTAATGTTACACATTACTTAAAAGACAATTAGAAAAACATATGTTAGACTTTTGAAGAAATTTCAAGCATAAGGATATTTGTTGTCATTATTTACTCTTCTCATTTAGATACTTTAATTTTCTTCTTCTAGTTTTCAGTATTTTTTTATACTAGGGATCAAACCCAGGTCCTTACACATGCTAAGCATAATTCCACTACTGAGGTATGTCCCTTTCGAAATATTTAATTTTTTAAGTATGATTTACAATGTGGCTTAAATAAATTTCAAATTTAGAATTTTGTGCAGATTGTCTTTACTGCTGAATATTCTTCAGATTTTCATTAACTTAATTGGGTGTTCTTGAACTTGTTTGAGTCTTCCAGACCTGGGAATATTTTAAAGTATAATATTCTCTATCATGATAAATTTTTTTCAATGTCCTGTATTAATATTATCTTTAAGTTTTATATTTCAAAGTTATATAGCTGTTACATTTTCTTATATCTATGTAATTTTTTTGAAATTTAAAGATTCTCTACTTAAATTTTATTTTTTCCAATAGTAATAAAATGGTTTCAACATTGTTAAAATGGTTTCAACATTCTTCATATATTATTTTATACTATGTGTATTATGTGTTTTTGTGTAGATATCTAAAAAGGGTGAACATTTTATCACACAGAATTCAATAAAAATATTAATTTTGAACTTAACAGATGTTTTGGTGAGATGAATCCAAAGATACTAAGACACTTTGGTCAATTACTTGCTCTGTGTCAATTCATTGCTGAAAGCTTGTCAATAATTTTAATTAAAATTATCTGCCTCAGTTTCTTTCCAACACACACATCTATCTGTCCCCTATCATTACCAGACTGTAATTTGAAATACTGTATTTTTCCTTCTGTGTATTGTCCTTTCACTTCTCAATCTTATAAGCTGAAAGATAATTTCCTACATTATCAACTAAGAAAATACATAGGAGGATTAAAATAAAAATGGAATCTTGGAGATACTTCCAATGTGCACTCTCGTGATCCAAATAAACACATTGCCAATAAGTAATTAAATAAGATCTTGTGCAAATAATTTCATACATCTGTACAAACTATTCCATATGGTATAACTTATAATATCTAGAAAATTGTTATGAAGCTGTCATTAAGTAATGTAATATTACAAATATATTAGAAGAGTGTCTAGCACATATTAAGTGTCATGGTAGTAATATTAATTATATCATCAATATTAATATTGCCCTTCCTTTGTTAACTGAAAGAAACCTGTGATCTTGGATGATGGATTATTAGTAAAAATAGATAAATGACCAAAGAAAAACTGAGACCCCCAAATATCAATATTCTTTATTGCCTGATCTCCTGGAGAGCAGTTAGGGTAAGGGCTAAGTTTTCTTTTGTACATTTTAGTAATTATGTTTTTTAAAAAGTGTTTGACAGAATCAAGGCTCATGAAACAAGTTTGTAAGTTGTCATTGAAAATAACTTTCTGTTTCTGGCATGCCTTAAGTGTGTGTATGCTGGAAAACACAAATAAATGTGAATCTGTAATATTGATCTTATTTTTCTAGTCTTTTCTCTTATGATTTTATCCTGAACAACATATTTGTGTATTTATATAAACTTATCTTATTCTTTTAAACTCTTGCATGCTTAGGGGAAAAAATAAATATTTTTTTCAAATCCATATATTTTCACACAATAAGACATTATTTTTGAAATAAATATATTTTAAATGTTTACATATATATAGATAGATAGATACATGCATTTAAATATTTTTTATGTATGTATATATAACATTTAAATATGTATATGTAATATTTACAAATTCTCAGTTTTCTTTGGTCACTCATCTATTTTATTAATAATCCATCATCCAAGATTACAGGGTTTTTTCAGTTAACAAAGGAATGGCAATATTAATATTGATGATGTAATTAATATTACTACCATGAAACTTACTGTGGTAGACACTCTTTTAATAGATTTGTGTGGCTTATCTATCATAATTGTTAACATACTTCTACATTTATTATTATTATTATTATTGCTATATTTATTAACATTGCTATATTTATTCTTATTTTCTCCTACATATAAACAATATATTATATAACTAAGGATTAAGTTTGTATGCCATTTTATATTAACTTTGTAAATTTTTGCCATTTTAAATCCTTAATTTGAATATATTTCACATAACTAAAAACTACCCAATTGAAGTGTATACTTAGTATATGCAGAGTTGTGTGACCACTACAATGAGTAGTGTCAGAAAATTTCCATTATCAAAACTCATTAGACATTTCTGTTTCCTGTTCCGTTCCAGTTACCCAGTGATCTACTGTCTCTGGATTTGATCTACTGTCTCTGGATTTCATAAAAATGAAATCATACAATGTGTGACCTTTTGTGACAGTATTCTTTCATTTAATATTTTCAAGATTGTTATATATGATGGCATGTATTAGTACCTCATTTCCCTTTGTTGTAAAAATATTCCATTTTATAGATATGCACCATTGCATTTATCTATTCATCAGTTAGAAAACGTTTGTATTATTTCCAGTTGTTAGCTATTAAATTGCTATGAATATTTGAGTCCAAGTTTTTGTTTGGAAATATGTATTCTTTTCACTTGGATATAAACATAAGATTATTTCTAGGGTATGCACAACCTCTGTGTTTAGGTTTTTTTATTGCATGTGTATTAACCTCAAAAGTTGTAATGAGAGATATTTTATCCACCACGTTTCTTCCTTTCTTATTACTAAATGACTTGTATATGTTTTAAAATTATTTGCCTCACAAATTTTGCCTAGAATGGTTGGGGCAAAACCATTACGCCTGGTGTTACTTCTCACATTTTTTTTTTTTTATTTTGGGAGACATTTTTATAATAATTGCTGATTTACTAATGCTTTATATTTCATCTTTTTTTGTCATTCAGATATTTGTTGTTTTCTAGTTATTTGCCAATTGTGTCAACATTTTCATATTTATTAAAAGCTATACATTATGTTTACTTTTGAAAGATCTCTGTCACACTAGAAATCATGTTTACTTTTTTATTTCTTATATTTATTATTTAGACTTTCTTTTTTTCTTAAATTTGCCCTTGGTTTTTGAGTTCTATTATTATTGTGAAGCTACTCTGTGTGTTGTTGACAACTGTTATATTCCACTGAAATTTCATTAATTACATGATTTATATGATTCTCTTTTTTTTCATTTCACTACTATTGGAAATACTGGTTTTGTCATACTGAGGGAGATATAGAAAGATTTAGGCAGCCAGGGCAAAATGGTGAATGAGGAGATTGGGGGTAGAGCCAGAACAAAGGAGCATGGAGAGGGTCTTCTGTTGAAGTCAAATTCTGTTTGAAAAAAGTGCTCATGGACATAAGCAGGAATCAAATCACAAACTTGTATACTTATGCTCCTAAGTGGGAGATACAATAGAAAAAGTATAACAAAAACGTGGACGGGGGTGGGGGGACACTAATCAATAACAATGAATAAAGAATGGAGAGGGAAGGAGATAAGGAAAGGAAGAAATTCCAGAGACCATATAAAGAACAAGCCAAAACTCCCCCATCAGACTCACAACTCTGAGGACCCTTCTCTTCAGAGAATTCTATCTCTGCTCCTTTTGCATAAACCTGCTGCTTGCCTGCAATCTCTATGTCCTGTTCTTCAATATTTTGCTGACCCATGAATGTGAGCTGAGAGATCATGTTACTAGTTCAAAGACACAGCCTAAATCTTTTCACAGGCAGCTGCCTCCCCTCCAGAATTCTTGATTTAACAATAATAAGGTGAGAATTTACATGCTCTCTGGGAATGAAAGCATCAGAGATATCTGGGTTATAAAGGTATGAGTAAGCTTGGCTAATCCCTACATGAACATGGTCCCCCTCATATAGATTCTGGGGCAAGTCAGTCCACCCAATTTGCAGGCTGGAGCTGCCTCTCTGGAATTTTAAAAGAGGGGAATGGGGATTGGACAACCACCATCAAGACTTCTTCTTTCTGTCTCCATATGGGATCTGATTCTTCCAAAATGTCATGAGGCTCACTTCTCCCCTGTCTGCTCAAAAACTAGGATAATTTGGACCTCCAATTCAAGAAAAAAAAAATCTTTGATCCTCTTTTGCTCTCAGGCCTGTCCTCAGTATCCATTAGGAGATGGAGATTCTGAATTACATTACCATTTAGCAATGAGACTTTTTCTGTAAACAGGATCATAAATGGAGTAAAATTCCTTATGTACAATTTATCTTTTGTCTGAGAGATCATCCTGAACTAACAAAGGATTGTAAGCTTGATACTCAGACTCTAGCAGCAGTCTGCTGTTTTAAGTCAGGCAGTAAATCCTCAGAAAAGAAAAACTTATTGATTGACGAAAGGTCATCTTATGCAATTAAACAGAAAATTTCCTCAGCCCTATCTGAAGGAAAATTAGGTTCTAAGACTACTTCCCAATTATATCCAATTTAAAAGGATTGTAGTACAGTCCTGTTTATCCAGGGACAAATTTCACCTATGATCCCAAAGGTGCTAGAAAATTTGCTGGTCAGGGCATATTTCTTCTCAGGGCAATGTCAGGGTGTGTGTGATTTGAACCTGAGATGGTATATGTCCCTTTTTCACTAACTAAATTAAAGGACATAAAGAAAGACCTAGATAACTACATAGAGTATGCAGAGCAATATTTTAAAATCTTCTTACAGTTATCAAGTTTGTATGACTAACATGGATGGATGTTATGTTTCTTTTGAGTCAAACTTTAACTTCCTTGGAAAAACATAGGGTCTTATAGAAGGAGATAACTACTATAAAGCAGGGGGAGGGAAAGTACCCATAGATGACAAGAGTGTGAACATCCCCATGGGAAGTCAGTCAGTTCCCATCACTGAACAAAACTGGAATTTTAACAGAGATAAAGGTGAATGGGACAGATCAATATA
>NW_026000261.1:13818287-13823165 GCF_001458135.2 Marmota marmota marmota
ATATATATATATATATATATATATATATATAATTTCAGTGTTAGAAGAATTGAGGGGGTCCCAAGTTATGTTGAGCTTTTAAATGATGCTCAGCTGGCCACTGATTCGAGGGGAAAAGGAGCCACAAATAATCATTCTACAGATGCTCCAGGAGGCAATTACCAAACACATTCATATTGAGCCAGGGACACAGATAGAGAAAATCATTCTTAAAGATATGTTATTGACCAAATGTCCCCCCACCAGACATACAGAGGGAGCTCCAAAAACTGGCAGCAGAATGGGACAAAACCTTGGACCAATTAGTCCAGACTGCTACAATAGTCTTACAGGAAAGAAGGCCATTAAAAAAAAATGTCCCCAGAGACATCAACCACATTTTGGACTGACTCTAAGACACTGTCCTCTTTCTCAGCAGAACCATTGGAGGCGAGATGTCCTCAGAACCTGAGGGGATCAAGGCCATCAGTTATCAGTTCCCAATAATAGTTCCCAGGGGCTTCTTTTCTTCTTCTTCTTTTTTAAAAATATTTTTTAGTTGTAGATGGACACAATATCTTTATTTCTGTGTTTATATGTGGTGTTGAAGATCAAACCCAGTGCCTCACATGTGCAAGGCAAGCAATATACCACTAAGCTACAATCCAAGCCCCAGAGGCTTCTTTTATGGCTCTCATGACTAAAATCAAACTTGAGAACCCCCGGGTAAAATTATTCAGGAACAGGAACCAGATGAACTTCCTTCTCAATTTGGGAGCTCAATTTTCAGTCCTATCATTATCTCCTGGACCTTAGTTTTAAGACAAAATAACCATTTAGGGCATATCAGGGTGGCCCCTTGAGTGATATTTTATTGGGCCTCTTGTTTGTTCCTAGGATGATTTCCACTTCTGTCACCCATTTTTTTTAATTATTTCAGAAACCACAGCCCCTATTATAGAGAGACCTATTATCTCAATTAAGAGTAAAATTGTTGTTGCCAAATGGGGAATATAACTGCCTAACTTTAATAGAGGCAGATTTGGACCCCCAATTATAGTAAAATAACAATAGGGTGGGAAGGACACAGAACACAGTCCCTCTTGAAATTAATATTAAGGATACTTTCAACCTTCCTCACCCAAAAGTAGTATCCCTTAAAACCTGAAGCTAGGAAGGAATTGGACTGATACCTATTATACTGAGTTTGAAATAAAAGGGACTTTTGGTAGAGTGCTATAGGCCTTATAATATTTCTATATTGGGAATCCCAAACAGCTCTAATAAGTGGAGATTAGTTCAGGATCTTTGTATAACCAATAAAGCAGTAGTTGCTTTGCATACAGTGGTTCCAACTCCATATACTCCCCTTACCCAGATTACCAAGGGAACTACATATTATACTGTCCTAGATATGAAGGGTGACTTTTTGTGCATTCCTTTACATTCAAAAAGCCAACTTCTATTTGCTTGTGGAGGATTCTACTCATAAGGCTAAGAAGTTACTTGGACAGTTCTTGCCCAGAGATTTAGAGACAGTCTCCATCTGTTTGGACAAGCACTGATGTAAGACTTCATGGACTTGTCATACTCTGATATAGTAGTACTTGAATATGTAGATGACCTTCTTTTTTATGGACCTTCAGAAAAAATAATTTCTGAGGACTCTGGCTCTCTTCTCAATTTCCTGGCTACTAGGGGAAAGGCTCAGTTGTGTCTATCCCAGCTTATTTACTTGGGCATGACAATGGAAGTTAGAACTCGAAAGTTTGCCCCAGAAAGAATACAACCCATATTTGCATATACTCTTCCTCAGATAGTAAAAAACAGAGCTTTTCTAAAAACAACTGGATATTACAGAATTTGGATCCCTGGATATGCTGAGAAGGCAAGATATCTCTATGATTGCCTAAAGGAAGCACAGGGACATTAATAAGCAATTATTGGTCGGACTTCAAAGGTAAGGAAAGCCTTTAGCTCACTAAAAAGAGCTCTTAACAGGCCCCTTCTCTGTGCTTGCCCATTCAGTAAACTAACATATGTTACAGAAAGGAATAAAGTGGCACTAGGAATTATTACTCAATCATTAGGGACAACTCCCCAGCCTGTGGAATACCTAAGTAATGAGTTAGACAAGGTGGTCAAGGAATGGCCTGAATGTCTTAGAGCTATAGCTGCAGTGGGACCATTGGTCCCTACGGCAAATATACCTACTCTGAAAAGGCACTTAACTGTACTTACCTTCTGTGACATAGAAGGAATTCAAAATTCTAAAGGTAGTCTTTGACTAACAGATAGCCGCACACTCAAATATTAGGCCCTTTTGTTGTGAGGACCTGAAATTACCTTATAGTCTTGTTTTAACCTCAATAAAACCTCTTTCTTACCTGAAATAGATGGAAAGCAATTTCACTTCTGTGAGCAAGTTTTAATGGAAAAATATGCTGCCAAACCAGATTTATCTGATCATTCTATATAGAATATTGATCTCATTTGATACATTGATGGTATTTCATCAGTGATTGATACAACTCAGAGATCTGCATATGCAGTAGTGACAGATTTTGAAGTTCTTAAATGAGAGCCACTACCTACTAATACCAGAGCTCAGCTGGCAGAATTATTTGCCCTCACCCAGGTACTAGAGTTTCTAAAGATAAGACAGTCAATAATTTTACTGATTCTAAATATGTCATTCTTACCCTTCATGTTCATGCAGCTATTTGAAAAGAACAAGTATTGATTTTTAGTACAGGCACTCCCATTAAATATGCCAAGGAGATTCTTTGCCTCCTAGAGGTAATCTTGAGTCCTATTGGGTAGCAATTATCCAGGTTCCTAGACATCAGAAGGAAAAAGACATAATGGCTGAAGGAAATAGAGCTGCAGTTGTAGCAGCAAAGCATATGCTTTATAGGGTTCCATAGTTGTTTTGGGAAAATTATTTTCTGTCCTCTGATGTTCCTGGTACTAAATAGGCTGTAACACAAGGACACTAACTAGATCATGGTAGATGGTAGGTTTCTTCTGAGGGCATCCTATTGCTTCTCCAATCATCCCAATGGAAGGTTAAGTCTCTCCATCACCTCTACCATTTAGGAATAGATCACACTCTTAGGTAATAAAAAAAAATATTTTCAGGAAAAGACTTGAAGGACACTTTCCAATAGTTTCTTCAAAGCTATAAAACCTACCTTATAGTTTTTATTGGGGGGGGGCTCTGGAAGCCCTGTTATTCATTATTCTTTTTTGGTCTTTACATTATCAATTTGCTTATTTGCTTTCTTTTCTCTTGTATGGAGACAATTAAATTTCAGATGGTATTACAAATGAAGCCCCCAATGGACATCCCTCCAGACTTCTACAATGGACCTATCAAGAGACCCATTGATGTATATCATCAGTGTTGGCCTCTGAACCTGTCTGCAGCTTTCCACTTTCCGAAGACCTTCCTCAGAAAGATATCCTAGTTCCATCAATGATGATTCTTGTCAGCCTGAAGTAGCTAGAGCAGTTGTTGCCCCAACTCCCAACAGTAGTTGGGGTGACCTCTGAGAGAAGATATTGAGGGTGATATAGAAGGGCTTAGGCAGGGCAAGATAGTGAATGAGGAAGTTGGAGGCAGTGCCATAATAAAGGAGCATGGAGAGGGTCTTCATTTGAGGTCAACTTCATGATTGACCAAATTGCTGATGAACATAAGTGGGGACCCAATCAGACAGAAAACTCTGTATGTGTGCTTCTAAGGGAGGGATCCAATATAAAAACTAAAATAGACACATTTATAGAGGGAACACTAACCAATAATAGTATGGAGAGTAGGGAGAGGGGAGGAGATAAGAAAAGAAGGAAATTCTAGAGGCCATAAAAAGAACAAACCCAAACTCCTCCACCAGAATCTCAACTTTGGTGCCCCTTCTCTTAGAGAAATCTATCTCTGTAACTTTTGCAATTAACTAATCTCTGTGTCCTGTTCTTCAATACTTTGCTGAACATAGACAATGAACCCAGCAATCCTAGACAGTAATAATACTATTAAAATGTTATTTATTTATTTTCCTTGGTTTGTGTTTTTCATCATGGTGATTATGTGAGCTAAGACCTCATGTATGCTAGGCAAGTGCTTTAGAACTGAACTACGCAACCATCCCAGGTTATTTTTTTATTTGGATAGTTAATTGAATGACTTCTGCCTTTTTTCTTTTTGTAAAGGAAATATATAGTTTTTAAAACAAAAATGTAGTTGTAGATGGACAGCATGCCTTTATTTTATTTGTTTATTTTTATGTGGTGCTGAGGATTGAACCCAGTGCCTCACACATGCAAGGCAAGCACTCTGCCTCTGAGCCACAGCCCCAGCCCCAGCCAGGAAACATATACTTTTAAGACCATAAAACTTCCTTCAAATAAAACTCCATAGTAGTAGTCTTTCATATAATTTGATAATATTTTTAAAATTAAAATCAAAGTGCTTAACTACTTTTATATTTCCATATTTTGTATTGACAATTGGTTATTTCAAAGTGAATTATGTTGTTACTATTTAACTTAATTCATTTAAAAATATTTTTAGTTGCCAAGGGATCTTTATTTTATTTTTATTTTTTTTGTGGTGCTGAGAATTTAACCCAGTGCCTCACACATGCTAAACAAATGCTTTACCACTGAGCCACAACCCCAGACCCACTTAATTCATTTTGATAGAATTTATGATATATGTTGTACCTTAGAAACATGAGATATTTTATAATTCATGTTTTGTTCCATCATTATAAATATTTTATTTGTCATTGATCTTAATATATGTGGACAAGTAGTTATGTGCTATGACCCCTCTATGTTCATAAAATTTAATTTTATAAGTTAATGTATATTGTATATTGTTTATATATATATATA
>NW_026000261.1:13824321-13865658 GCF_001458135.2 Marmota marmota marmota
TATATATATTCAGTCTAATTATCTTGCTCTATTGGTTACATCATTCCTTCCTTGAAATTATCACATTCAATTGCATATATTTTGAAACATTCAACACACAAATACACATTTAGAATTATTACATATTTAATTTTTCTAAAGTCAATATTCACCAACATTAGTAATATTTTTGTTTTGATGAATATTTCCTTTTTGTTGTTTTACTCTACTCTTTGTAGTTAAAATGTGTGTTTTATAATCACTACAGTTTTTATTTCCACAAAACTTGAATTCCAAGATTTTGAATGCAAATTGTATGAACACACTAAAACGATATTTCATTTCTAAAAGCAGTTTCAACTGGGTGAGGTGGCACATACCTGTGATCTCAGTGAATTCAGGGCTGAGGCAGGAAGATTATGAGTTCAAGGCAGCCTCAGAAACTAAGCAAGGTTCTAAGCAACTTAGTGAGACTTTATCTCAAAAAGAAAAAAAAATAGGCTGGAGATGTGACTTTGTGGTAAAGTGCCCCTGGGTTCAATCCCAGGTACCTAAATCAATCAATCAGCCAATCAATCAATAAAACCAGTCTTAACAACATATGTCTTCTTTATAATACTTGAAATCAATTCTTTTAAAGAATAATGAAACATAAATGTTAATTTAGAATATTTTTAGATATTTGATAGCCATTAAATTATAGTTTTTTTAATAATTTTCCAAGTTTAGTCAGCTTTTTTTGTTTCTGTGACCAAAAACGTCCAACAAAAACAATTAGAGCATGAAAGGTTTATTTTGGGGCTTATGGTTTCAGAGGTATTAGTCCATAGACTGCCACCTCCATTCTTTTGGGCCTGAGGGAAGGCTGAACATCCTGGTAGAAGAGTGTGAGGAAGGAAAGCAGCTTCAGACATTACCACAACAAAGCAGAGTAAGAGCTCCATTTATTGAGGAGAAAATATATACCCCAAAGGCAAATTCCTAGGGACTTCCTTCCTTCCTTCAGCCATACCCTACCTGTCTACAGTCATTACTCAGTTTATTCCTACCTGGGAATTAATTCACTGATTGGATTAAGGCTGTCAGAAGCCAATTATTTCACCTCTAAACTGTCTTGCATTGTCTCACACATACATTTTTAGGGACACCACATATCTAAATCATAACATATCTTTTCAAATGATAGGAAAGAAAAATTCATTTCCTCTTTACCCTTTGTACTTCTTAGTTTAGATGAATCTTTGTATTAAAAGGCAGGTTAACACAAAATAAAAAATAAATACATAATTTTACATGGGAGATGATGCAAAGAAATGAGTAAACTATCTAAGGCAAATTTCAAAGCATGGACTTCCTTTACAGGTTTAAATATTATTGTCTAAAACAAAGAAAGAAGGGTGTGAGACATGTTCCACTTGAAACTAGATGGCTAGAAACACCTCCATAAAATAATAACAATGTTTGTTATGTAGATTTAAGTGAATGGATTTTTATTGATTAAGACTCCATAGTGATGTAGTCATCATTTCCTTGCAGATACAGAGAGGAAGAAACTTTAATAAATGGAGATTTCCTTGATACATGCAATTTATCATGCAAAAGGTTAATTTCTCAGAAATTTCCTTGTATGTATATACTCACAAAATAGAAAATAATAATTCAAAATAATCCTTTTGAAAAATATTTTATATGGTATATTCTGCATTGCTAACTCACATTTTTAGTTGATGTGTCTTAAATTATATCAATATATTGTTTGCAGTATTAAAATTTTATTTTAGTGGAGGGGCTAACTCTGAACAAGATTTATTGATCTGAATAAACTGCTTATATTTAAAATTAACCAATTTATATATTTTAAAATATGGCTAGTTTACAGTCACCATTTGACTTTGTTTATTGTTGTTTGCTACTTTCAGTGGTACTAGCACCCCAGAACAGAGGAACTTCTTGTGTTCTGATAGAATGGATAAAATTTTCTACCCATGTCAGAAAAATAAAAAATAAAGTGATACAAAAATGAAAAATTAACTTGATCTCTATTTGGCCAAATATGGGAAGGCAGAGTTAATTTGCCAGTCATTTTATAGAAACATGACAAGTTATACTGTTATGGGCCAGGCTATATGGGCAATGACCAAACAGACTCCATTTTTGCCCTGAGACTCCATGTCATATAAGAAATGCTTCTCCCATGGAAAGGCCCACCTCTGTACCCACCAATGTTTGCTTAGCATAGCATGTTTGGCAACACAAAATGGCAATTCTTATACAATGTAAAAGTGTTCTCTCTTTGGTTCCATTTTTCTTGGACAATATACCCTATCAAAGATTGATTGTCTAGATATCTGTAACCATTCTTTAATTTGTACTCAACTAGGGACATTTTGGCCCATTCTCTTTTTTGCTTATGAATTTAGATTTCATGATGTTTAATTATGTTTTTGGATCATAGCAACAGCCACTTATACTTGGTGGTTTTGGACTATAAAATTTGTACTCAAACCCCAGGAGTGAGTTGAAGGGTGTAGTCGCAAGCCATTCATGGGCTGTATGTGTGGGATATGCGCATATGAGCATATGAGCACAGTGGTCTGGCATTGTTCACTGATTGGACTGTGCAACACAAGTGTGCCATTCATCTTGCTCTGCCTGTGATCCCTCACAGCACCTGAGATGGGTGTGGCTTGCCAAGATGTCAATCAATGTGCTGACCACAAGACATCACCAAGCAAGACTCCACCCTTCACAACCCTACCACTTGCCTTATTTGGGTGGAATATTCTATTGGATGGTTTTTCCCCAATAAATATGGGCATTCTGGGTGTGTTCTCTCTCTTGCTCCTTCCAGTGATAAGCTGACCCTTGGGGTTGCTGAGCAGTCCCACCCTGGAAACTCATGCTCGTGTTTTACCTGGTGTCTTTGCCATTTTCTCAGTTTGTTGCTGCAGTCAGCTCCCTTGAACCCAGCTCATCTCGCCAGCCTGGCCAGCTGGTGACAAATGGAGACTTGCAGCCAACCTCTGGACTGCCAACTGGTGAATAAATTTTTCATCTCCTGCTTTAAGATTGACTTCATGATTTATTGCAATCTCACCTTAACATTTTGAATGCCCCAGGGAGATGATCACTGGAGTCAAGGCTATGGTTCTGCTGTGAATGAGAATCCAGGATCCTCTAAAGCAGAGAGAGGTGCCCTTCTTCCCTAGTTTTAGTAGCTTTCTGCATTAATAAGGTCTCAACTTCCTGTAGTGACCAATATGAGACTGCAAAAGAAAGCTCTGGGGTGATGCACATCTATACATCCAGAGGCATTGAAGAAGGATGGAACTGCATGTGTTGGGAGGTAAATCATTTGTTCTCTCCATTTGACTTTATTATAAAGACTTAGAGATTCTTAGTACCTCATATATAAAATTTTCAAAGTGTATCAAGGGCTGTCCTCTGAGGGTGTATCAAGCACTTGATTGTAAATCTTTTGAAGCGCTTCAAAAAGTGTTATAAAACCCAAACGTGTATCAAGTGACTTTGAACCTGATGTGGCCTTGGTCAAGACCCAGAAAATATCTGGAGGACTATCTGGAGTCTGGGATTATGTGGAGGACAGAGTGTCTATCTTGTATTTTTTTCTTGTCCTGTTTTTTTTTTGTTGTTGTTGTTGTTGTTATTGTTTGTTCCCCTTTTGATTGTTTATGTTAATCTCCATTTCAGTTTGCTTCTAAAGTTGTTTTCAACTGTTTGTCCTAGCGAAACCAGACAGGGACGGGCAGACCCACCACCTTTGGACTCAAGTCACACTCAGTGCCTTGTTAAATTCTTGTCTCTTGCCTTTCTTTTATTTCTGCCTATTGTTTTAATTGTTAGCCTTGTCATGGTGTACCTAATCAAACCTGGCCCGATTACCTACCTGGAAAAAAATGGTTTAAAAGGTTTTTAACTGTGCTGCATAAAGTTTGCATTGAAATGTAGACAGCTGCCAACAGGTGTTAAAAGTAACAGCTAAAGGTAGTAAAGGCATTCTAGAGATTGCCTTCATTTAGGAACTTGGCAAGTGGCTAGCAGAGTAGGAAATGTCAGTTCCTATAGAGGACAGATTAGAACTAGAGAGTTTTATAGGATTATCATTTCTAAGATATGTAAAAGTATCATTTTTTCTAGGAAATTTGGCTTTTGGTCTCTCAGCCCCAGATAGTCACACACCCACACCCACACCTACACACACACACACAAAAAAAAAAAAAACTTAAAAGGATTTGCAGAATAACTTACAATTATTGGAGGTGGCCCAAAAGGTTTTTTTGTTTGTTTGTTTGTTTGTTTGTTTGTTTAACCATGACAGTCCAGCTGATCAATGTTTCTCAAAACACCAGGCCAAGATTTTGGTGGCTGCTAACCAAGAGTCAAGAAAAAACAGTTTATAAGGGGACCCCAACTGGGGTAACTCTCCAAAGGAGACCAATGGAACTTTCTTTTCAGAAAGTTCCTTCAGGAAGGAATAAGGCCCAAGGTTTTGTCTATGTTTTCTTAACTCTGTTCATGTCTAATAAGTGGGATCATATCAGAAAGGAAGGCAGGAAAGCTTTTAAAATTCAATACTTTTTGATTTTATTGTTTGGATCAGGAATGCCTAGGTGAATATGTTTTTCTGATCAGACCTATTTTATCCAAATATAAAGGTTTCTTTACACTGTGCTTCATTCAATGGGCAATTGACAATGGACATCTCTCAATTTTATAGGTTTGAAAATAAGCTACAAGATCTTTGTTTGTCTGTTTGTTTTGTGTATACCAGTGTATTGTCAGTCTATGTGTATTGTCATGACTACATGTTTGGTACCAAAATTGGTATATGAGCTAATAAATTAAAATTTAAAAAAAATTGGATCCAAATACCTTTTGCTCACATGATTTAAAAGTTCATTTTAAAATGGGTAAACAAACAGAATAAGTAAAAATTCTTTAAAGTTAGTAATGCACAGTTTTGTTTCTAGATGGCCAAACAGTTGTTGATAAAATGTTAATGTCTATAAAATGTCTAATGTCCATTGATTCTAGGATTTTTCTTCAACAGAAAAAAAAATATTGATTGATGTTGTTCAATGCATTTGTCTGATATCTTGGTTTTTAAAATTAAGTAAGTTGGATTTAACATTTATGGGATTAATCATAAATGTGTTTGTTAGAGACATCTAATTGGTATACAAAGTTAAAATGAAACTGTTAAATATAGCATCAAGTTCACTTAACTCCTTAAATTTTATAGGGTAATAAACTTAAACATTAAATAGTGTTTTCATAAAGTGGTAAATTAAAAAGAACTTAAAATTACTTTGTGTCATCCCTAAAAACAAGGTTACTAAGATTTAAAAGTCCCAACAAGTATAATTCTATATACAAGGGGTCCAACGTTTCAACTCATTTTAGTTAAAGTAGTATAAATAACATAAAATATTTTATCTGATTAAAATGGAGCAATTCATCTACATTCAAAAAATTATAAGTGTTATTTCAGGTTATAAAAAAGAAGGGTCAACAGATTAAAAAATTAAAAGTTTATAAATATAAAAATATATATAGTAAAAGGGAAAGAAAAGCACTTCTAGGTTAAAAAAAGTTTTTATGTGGTAAAGTAAAATTGTAATACATCTATGTAAACAACAAAAGGACCTAATTAAGTAATAAATGTAAATGAAGGGTAAATTTTAAAAGGTTAGTGTAACTAATTTGATTATATATAAGTAACACAAACAATTAAAACTATTCAAGATTTTATCCTAAGGTTAAATATTATTGATATAAACCAAAGTTTGATCTATATGTTAAAATGACAAGTATTTCTTAAAATGAGAATTTACTCTTTACATTGTGTCTGTTAAGTTTTATTCTCTAGAGCAACTAGTCATAAAATAATTAAGGTTTGTATAACTATGGTTAAAGAGCAACTGTATTTTAGAGTATTATACTGTATTACAGAATCTACAATTTTCTTTAAAAGCTAGACCTGGTTAATATAACAAAAAATCAATGTAGTTGTGGTATTATTACTCTTTTTTACATATTAAATGTATTCATATTTTTAAGAAACACAAATCTTTAAAGTAAAAGTTTAAATGAGCATTTTATCAAGCTGGTGTTCTCCAAAACTAAAGTTCTCTGTAACTATAATTTTAGATTTATAAAGAAGGAAAATTTTCTTTGGAATTTATTTTATTTATTTCATATGATATTTTGTAACCAAACCTTGTGTTACCTTTTACACTGGAATATAAACATTTAAAGGTATTTTTAAAAGATAATGAGAACCTGATCTATTTAAAGTTTATTATTTTAAAACATTTTACCACTTTTCCACACAAAAGGGAAATTTAAAACTCTCAGCCTTTCCTTGATTCATGTTTTAGATATAATGTCATATTGTGTTATGACATTATATGTCATAACACAATAATGTCATAACACAATATGACATTATATCTAAAACATTGTGTTAGCTAACATCCATATGTACTCAGGAAACTATATGTAAACTTTATAAATGATATGTAAAAAAGGATGCAAAGATCAACTTCAGAAGTAGAACCCTTTACCTAAGACTTGTGCAGAGTCACAACTTACCTGAGATAAGGCTCTGCTTCCCATCTTACTACATATTAAAATGGCTCAAAATTAGGCCATATATCAGTTCATTTAAAGTTGTATTCAAAAGATTGATCTTTGTTGTAAAGATTACTGTGATCTTTAACATGGCATATAAATGTATAATTCAGCCAAAATTCAAGATTATATACAAACAAAATATGCTTTAACTTTTGTAATTTCATTTTAAATTGTGCTTGTAAATTTTAACTACTGCTGTTAATGCTTTATAACAAGCTAAGTCATTTTGAGATATGAAGCCATCATCCATAGATGGATAGTAATTAAAAGAAATAAAATTAACTTTAAAGTTATAAACATTAAAGTTAAAGCCTAGTACTCTTACTTTAAGACTGACTTGCTGGATATTGCAGGCCGAGGCTTAAAGATTAAGGTTAAAATAAAGGGGCCAAGAAAACGAATATTTGGCTTTTGCCCTCTGAGTCAGCTGAAGCCATGGAAAAGGTGAAGATATTTGCCACTCTGGCCCATATATCTTCCAATCAGGGAGATTAATGAGACCACTGGAGAACAGAAAGCCAATCAGTGTGCATGCTGCAAAAGAGGAAGGTCATTGATAAGGGGAGACATGCCTGATGCTTCCAAGGGAAGCCACATGGTCAGCAAGACCTCAACCCATCCTAGAGGAAACTGGACTAGTGGAGCTAAAAGGCTGCCCTTAAGTTCCCCAAGAGTGTCCCCCAAGGGAACTCAGATGACTTTTAACAATAGATAGGAGCAAGGTCAGTTTGAACAGCTTGATCTTAAACAAGTAGAAAAAAAAACAGGTAAAACCAAAACACAACCATTCCCGGGCATTTAAAAAAGAAAGAGTAATTATTTCAATTTAACTTAAGATGTACATTTGTGTTAGCCCCCAATGATAAGTAAGACTGGAAACTATAAAAGAGATTCTTAGGCAGAAATGCTTAATAACTATAAAGAAAAACTGCCAGCGTCAAAAGTTTTTAGTGAGTTTAAGACCACAGCTCTTCCTAACCTCCTACACAGGTAGGCTTAATCATCATTTGCTAGTATAATGATCTAGCCCTAAGTAAAATAGATGAAGGGATCTCTACTGAATACAGAGGTCATGCCAATAAAAAGATACTTTATGAAAATCAGATGACATTAATTAACTAAATGTTATGTTTACATTCCTGATATCTTTCACAATGTTAAAGATTTACATTCCCCAAAAAGGGCCACATTAGGCTTTGTTAGGCCTTGTTACAAGGACAATTTCTCAGTTCTTCCACCTCCTGGTAAGCAATTTTTGATTTCTATTATCTTCATGATATTTATTGAAAGGTTCTAGATGCTACAACTGCTGTTTTGTTTTAATCTTATTTCAGTACTCATGTCTTTTTGTTTCTCTCATAGAAGCACCCACCCCCAGGTGAACTTACAACCTGTACTTCCTGAACCAGATTTTTAAACATGAGCCTTTTATAAAAGGGACTCCAAACTGCTTGTCCCACTGCATATCACTCCATCTCAGCTCAAGGCCACAAGAGCAATCATCATCCTTTTTCTTACAACAGTAGGTGGGTCCCTAACATTAGAGAGGAAAATTAAAGTCAGTATAAATAAACAATTGGGTTAAATTTAAAAAAAAAATAGAGGCAAATTCCAGTCCAAACAATGTTAATGTTTTTTCTCTTGCTTGAACTATGTTTTAAGACCCGAGCTGCTAATAATAAAAAAAAAAACATATTTCATCAGTCCACTTACACTCCCTTACCTATTTAAAAGATAAATCAAAGGTTTAATTGTTTCTAGAAAACAGGGGGCAATGTTATGGGCCATGCTACATGTGCAATGACCAAACAGACTCCATTTTGCCCTGAGACTCCATCTCATGCTTCTCTCATGGAAACGCCCACCTCTATACCTATCAATAGTTGCTTAGCATAGCATGTTTGGCAACACAAAATGGCAATTCTTATACAAAATAAAAATGTTCTCTCTTTGGTTCCCATTTTTCTTGGACAATGTACCCTGTCAGAGATTGATTGTCTAAATGTTTGTAACCATTCTTTAACTTGTACTCAACTAGGGACGTTTTGGCCCATTCCTTTTTTCACTTGTGATTTTAGATCTCATGATGTCTAATTATGGTTTTGAATCATACAACAGCTACTTATGTTTTAATATGGTTTTGGACTCTAAAAGTTGTACTCAAACCCCATGAGGAGGTCAAAGAGTGTAGACTTGCAGCCTACCCCTTGGCCCACCAGCTAGTGATCTGGACCACCAACTGGTGAATAAAGTTTCTATCTCCTGCTTTAAGATCAACTGGGTGATTTATTGCAATTTCACCTTAACAATACATGCAAAACCCAGGAATTATACATATGTAGATTTAGCCAGGCTATGTGAGGCATAGATATTTTATATTCATGGTTTCATTGTCACCTGCCTGAAATAGGTTAGGCATAGCTTTGTTACAGGGCTGGGGTCTTCTGGGAGGCCTCAGTCTGGCTGGGCACAAATCACGAGCCACTCAAGCAGGAACAAACTTTATTTCCGAACTCCTGAGAACGCCACCCACAGGGTCCTTTCAGGAACACCACACACCAACCGGAACTCCCTCCACCGGAACTTCACCAACCAACCCGAGAGAACTCCAAAGTAGCGGGCAGGCACCTGAGGTAGACAGCAGGGGTCTATATACAACTGAATACACAGCTTAACTTACCATCATCATCTCAATGGCTCTCTGGCTTCACCTCTCAACCACTCCCTTCTGGCAAAATGCCATGCGTCATTCTAACTCAGCCATGGCTCTCAGCACTGGGAAACTGAGGCAGCCTGGAGGTATATATTCAAACCCTGATTCTTATGATCAAGTCCTAAAGAATGTAGACATGTTGCTTAGAGTAACAGGCATAAGTTTTTTAGAAGGGGTAGGAAAGCAGAAAAGGGACACTGTCACAAAATTGAGGAGTTCCTCTAAGAGAGGAGAGGAACAGTGTGCAATTTCTGCACTTTAGTTTTATTGGTGGGTCCCAGAGAAGTTTCCAGTGTCCCACAAAAATTCACATCTTGTCATTTGACTAACAGCAAAATTATGTTATATTTTCAAGTCCTCACTGCCATGGTCTAAGTCACTTTGGCCCATGCTGAGCGGTTATAATTGGAACATACTCTTATAGATATTATGATTAGGGAGGATTTTACTTATCTCCCTGAGTTTTAGAACACGGTCTATGTAAGGGTCACAAAAATCCCTCCTGATTCAGGATAATGTTTGTTCTTCAATTAGTATTTCTAGGCCTGCATGTCTTATGCAGATAATAGGTAGTGTGCTGAAGAACATAACATATCCTGTCAACTTGGACTAGGCAGGACTGTAAGTAACTTGCTTTCTTTTGGGGGGACTGGGGATAGAACCCAGGAGCACCTAACAACTGAGCCTCATACCTGGCTCAGGTTTTTTTTGTTTTTTTTTGTTGTTGTTGTTTGTTTGTTTGTTTTGTTTGTTTGCTTGCTTTTAATTTTGAGACAGGATCTAGATAAGTTGTTCAGGACCTCATTAAGTTGCAGAGGCTGGCTTTAAACTTGTGATTTCTTTGCCTCAGTTTCCTGAGGTAAATTTCTTTTTAAAAGTGAAAGCATGTGGGGGAAATCATGGTGGGCCCATTTTATATAATTATTTCCATAACCTCATGTTCCCTCCCCTCATATATGTCTGACCCCTATAATTCCCCTCAAGTACTTTGGATCTTGAAATTATTTTAGGGTAATGGAAAATAACTTATTCTAGCTATTTCCTGCTGAAACAGGGTGAATTTTGGGGAAAATGACCTTAAATCCTTTCCTATATCATGTGGGTCATGGACAAATAAGGGCATTTACCATCAGGGAAATCCAGAGGTCCATTATAATAATTTACAGGTTACAGAATGAGGCATACATAGGGCAGGGATCATACTGGGACAACAATAAACAAGATAGCAAAGCCTTACTTTACTGTAATCAATTACCACAAAAGTCATTAGTATTTCATTAATTCTCTGAAAGCCATGAAGACAGTAGCTCGTTAAAGTTTAAGGATAGATCCAACATGCCATTTATTTGTTAATAGAGGCCAGTTAAGGCTTTAGAAACATTAGCAGAGTTGTTAGAAATATATACAGAATGGGTAGTCTTTATAATGACATAAGTATCCTCTTGAGTTGTAGTTAAGATTATATAATCCCATCGGATTTCTATAAAGTAGTTTTTTTATTAGAATCATCTTTGTATTAATTAGAGGGATTACTTTACCAATGTCACTTAGGGCTCTAATGATAAAGTTAGATGAGGGCTGCCATGTGCCAAATTATGTCTTTTAGGCAAATTTAAGAGATAAATATTTGGGTAGGAAAATTTATCAGAAAAAAAGGCAGGTCAAGTTTACCTATGTAGAAGGTTAGGATGACTTATATGTCTGTGAAATTGGGTTTAAATTGAGACAGAACATAACTATAACTCTATGAGAGTCTTCTGTGATAATTATTAGCTCTACCACACAAGAACCTTTCCTTTATAGCCTCCAGTTTTACTTAATTTTAGGAGGGTTGACACAAGTGTACACCCAAAGTTATATTAAAATAATTATTGTCTTTTATTTTAAATGTCCATGTGTGTATGTGCTTTGGTTGTACTCTCCTGGCAGGTATTCAAAACCAAGTTGATAAAAACTGATTTGACAACTGGGCATGGTGGCCTATGCCTGTTATTCTCTGTCAAGAGGCTGAGGCAGGAGGATCACAAGTTCAAAGCCAGCCAGGGCAAAAAGGAGTCACTAGTCAAATGAGTGATACCCTGTCTCTAAATAAAATACAAAATGGGGCTGGGGATGTGACTCAGTGGCTGAGTGCTCCTGAGTACAATCCCTGTTATGCTTACCCCCACCAAAAAAAAAAAAAACTAAAAAGAAAAGAAAAGAAATAAATCTTGCTCAGATCTATTGTTACAGTCAGACAAGATTCCTCATATATCACTGATGGAAATGTAAGAGAAGCCTTTTGAGTCTTTTAGCTTTTCCTCTACCAGTCATTTCATCAGCCAGAGTAAGTCAGAGTCTTGCTGATCACACATGGCATTCCTGGAAATCACCTGGGTCCTTCTCCTCTTCAATGATATTCTTTTGGCAGATTGTGAACTAGTTGGCTTTTTGTTCTTTAAGGGCTTTTTTGTTGTTGTTGTTGTTGTTGTTTATTTGTTTTTTATCACTCTGATCAGGGGGTTGGGTAATTCACCAGTGTTAAAAGGCCTTTACAGGGGTCCCATCATTCACTGGGGTCTGACTAAGGAAAAGAATCAAAATATTATCTGCTTTATTTTTTGCCCTTTTACTTCCTTGACTTTGGTCTCCAAGTTTTGGGTCTAAACACCCAGCAGACCATGTCCATCAAACTTGAATTGGGAGTAATTAATTTAACTTTAATATCTATAATTTTAGAGTTACTCCTTCCTTTTAATTAGGGTTGGTATTAGTACTGAAAATTAGCATTGCATCCTATCTGTTCTGTAGGTAAAGGCTTTTTGTCTTATATTAACTCAGGTGATTCTGTTAGAAGTAATATTTTGGGGCTGGGTACAGTGGAGCATGCTTGTAATTATAGAAAGTTGGAAGGATGACGTGGGAGAATCTCAAGTTTGAGACCAACCTCAGCAACTTAGCCACACACTTAGTAACTTAACAAGACCCTGTCTCAAAATAAAATATGTTAAAAAGGCTAGGTTTATGTGGCTCAGATGTAAAGCACCTCTGGGTTAAATCCTCAGTACAAAAAAAAAAGTATTTCTGCAAACTTCTGCAAAACACTAACAGATAAAAGTTATAAAGCTATTATAACATGTAATCAAAAATACAAAATTAAATTAGCATAAGAAAAATATGTTCAGTTTTTATAATGACTTTGAACTAAGAGACACCTTTTCTATAAAAATGCTAATGTATCTTTAATATCTATTTAGCCTCCACAATGAACCATAAATTTATCAACTCAATTACAGATGAAATTTTTGGAAATTTCACTTTCTTTTAAAACAACTTGAGCTTAATTGTAGCCTACTTTGGAGCCATCCTAACATGTGGCAAGGTAAGAGGCAGGATCTTAACTCAAGTGAGGCTAGCCTCAAGACAAATCTTTGGAAAAGTGTTTTATTTTAAGCTCTGTTTAAATATCATTCTACAAAGTTATAATATATTGTTTCCTGAGCATATGTAAATATCAGTTAACTAATACTAAATTATATCTGAAACATGAATAAAAAATAAAGACTATGAGAGCTCTTAACTTCCTTTTTGTGGAAAAGTGGTAAGATATTATCATGTTCCACTTTGTCAAACTTCAAACAAATCAGGTTCTAACTTATTACATTCCAATTTTTTTTAATTCCCAACTTTACATATCAATTATTTTATTACATAAAATCTTTACATATCACTTATTGATTACAGGTTGTTTTTATCCATTTACTAAACACTAAATAGCATAAATAAATTCTCAATAAAATGTGTTATTTTTATATAAGTCTGAAAGAGATTATTGTTACTGACAATGTCAGTAAAGTCTTCACCTAAGTTGTATAACTTAAAAAAAAAACTTTTTTGGAGAACATGAATAAATCTAATATAGACAAAAAAACTAATAATAATTAGCTTAATATTTACACAGAAGTTCTTATATTAACTTAGTTTTAATTTTTAAGAAAAATTAGAATCCATAGTGTAGGGTAACTATAATCATAGGTCTGCATAGGGTAGCAGAACTGACAAAAACAAAAGAATAACTTTAAATCTCTTATAAGTTTAGGAAACTGAATGATCAGAAAAAGACTGATATATAAGACATTTATACAAAGCAAACAGTTCTTAATCGTGGTTTAAAATGGCAATGTGGCCCTTTTTTGTCAGATACAATGTATAAAAGAGAGCTCTTATTGTTTACCTTTCCGGTATTAAACCTAAATAGCTTTAGTTTTAAAAACTTTTACCTACTATTTACACAAAGATTTCACATAAGCATATTTAGTTCTCAGATATATATATATATATATATATATACACACACACACACACACATATATANATATATATTTACATATATATGTTTCAGCTATATTGTAATAATATACCAGTTGTTTATTGAATCAGTTATCACATAATCATATAAAAAAACTTCAAAGCTGGCACACACTGTAATTATTTTAACTTATTACCCTAAATAATAAAACTTAATACCCACAAGAATTTAATTTAACAAAAGCAGACCAATGTAATAAGAAAACCTTATCATTTTTAAACAAAGAATTAGAATTTGCTTTATATCAGTACATTAAAATTTGACCTTAGAAAAACCCTTATATAATTTGGTGCTAATTACAGCCAACTAATCACATACAACACTTTTTAAAGTTTATCTTCCACAAATCTGCAACTTACTTAGACACTCTATAACTCATTTACATCCTTATTTTTGTCTTCTCTTTCATCTTGGACTTTAGGACAAAATTATTATTTTAGCACCCAAAATTCTTTCTCATCTAGAAATACTTCTATTCCTTTTAATTTTTCTTACTAAAAGATATTACCAGCTTTAAACTTTCATAATTCCTTTTTCAATGCATATTCTTTTAATTTATAATCTGAAATGATCCTTGTGAAATTTCTGAATTTATACAAATTGCTCCTTTTTAATAATATTAAATATTAAATATTTTTGCAATATTTTAATTGAAATATAGCTGAAACTTTTTATGTTCTTTGCATATAGAATTGCATGTTAGAATTTTAACACTTAGTAACCTTGCTTTTAGTTTAGGTCCAGAAGCAAAGCAATCTTAAACTATTTTTCCATTTTACCAATTTGTATAAACACAATTAATGGACCCAAGTATATGTTGTCTTACAAGATTCAAGAAGTCAAGATGACCACAGTTTGTATTTAGCAGTTGATGTTTTACTCTCTTAACACATAAATTTCAAATGTCTCCTCTAAAATATATATGAATGGTTATACCATTTATGTTCATCTAATTTACCAATTATTAACTGTTAACTCTAGGTTACCCATAAAATAATGCTTAGTTGGCATTTTAGGCCATCTTTTTTTCTGCTAAAGAATGTAAAGTTATTTTAGATATCTTTTATTTATTTTAGATATCTTTACATTCATGTTTTATCCAATTTAAAGACTTAAGTTATGCAAACTAAAAGGCATTTAGATACATTCCTTTTGGGGGGACAGGGGAGGAGTTCTGAAGATTTAACCCAGAGGCATTTTACCACTGAACTACACCTCCAGCCCATTTTGTTTTTATTAATTTTGAGATAGAATCTCACTAAGTTGCTTTGGGCCATGCTAAGTTGTCATGACTTGCATTAACTTGAAATCCTTCTTTCTTAATCTCCTCAGCTGTTGGGATTACAGGCATGTGGCTCCAGCTCCATCCCCTCTTTCTTATTTATGAGAACTCATTTATTTGATTTATTTCTTATTTAATTGATTATAGACAAAATCACATATATAGGCACAACCTATCGTACATGGGTTTACACAAATATATATAAAAACTGCAAAGAAATAGATTCTCACACGTAAGAGACAAAATAGCTACAGGTGTTTATTACAAAGACTGTTAATGGGGGTGATGGTGTCTCATTGGGAGGTTCTTCTTTCTCTCCAGGAGGATATAAGCCACCCTAAAACTTAATGTCTCAAATAATTAGTGAATAACAAAACACAAATAACCAGAAATATATTACAATACCAAAGCCCCTGATACATCTAGTCCACCTGGGCGCTGGAATTAGACACAGAAAGGATGGCTCTGGTGGTTTACTTGGGGGTTACATCAAAAACAGGGGTAAAGTTTCAAGGGTGGAGTCTTGATTTGTGATGTCTTATAGTCAGCAGGTTGATTTACATCTTGGCAGGTCACACCCATCTCAGGTGCTATGTAGGCCACAGAAAAGCAGGATAGAAATTCACTTCATCCCTGGGCAATTGAACAGAGACAATGTCTACTGGTCATTTCCAGACACCAGATGTTTCTATCCATTAGGCTTCTATGTGAAGTGACCCACATGCAACCCATGGATGGCTCATGACAGACTGTCACATTTAACTCTTTAGAAATTAAAATAAAGCCTGTCACAGGTTTCTACAGTATACATTAGACTTAAGTGGCAGTGTGCTTTAAATATTAGAAATAATTTGTAAGAGATGGTGGATGCTGAAATCAAAAATTCAGGTGGCCTCTTATCCACTATGATGGCAAATTTCCTCTGAACCTCACCACTATTTATTTCCCTCCTTAGGGCTCTCCAAAGGATATTTCTCTTATTTTCCAGTGTATTAGAGACTTAATCCATGAATAACTGGCCTCTGAATAAAGACAGCAGGGAAAACATATAGATGGCCGAAAACTTCAGTTAGAGAAAATAATACTGATCAGAACAAAATATATTAATTCAGACATGTAAGATGTCAGACAAATTTACAATAAAAACCATGAGCTCAGCAAAATTCAGATGATTTAAAAAATTAACACAGTAATAATTACTCTAAAAAAGTAACATGGAGAGAATCTATATCAACCAGAGTACACTTTTGGGTCAGATTAGTCAGTCCAGATTTTTTTCTTTTTATGTTTTCTTTGTTCTTGTTAGATATGCATGACAATAGAGAGTATTTGACATATTAGAAATAGAATAAAAGTTATTCTAATTAAGATCCCATTCTTGTATTTCTACATGATGTGAAGTTTCACTGGTCGTGCATTCATATGTGAACATAGGAAAGTTATGTCCAATTCATTCTATTGTCTTTCTTAATTCCCTACTTTCTTCCTTCCCTACATTTCCCTTTGTCCAATCCAATAAACTTCTATTCTTTACCCTTACCCTTATTGTGTGTTGGCATCTGCATATCAGAGAGAATATTTGGCCTTTGTTTTTTTGGGATTGGCTTGTTTCACTTAGCATGATGGTCTCTAGTTCTATCGATTTACCAGAAAATGCCATAATTTTATTCTTTATAACTAAGTAATACACCATTGTGTATATAGACATTTTCTATATTCATTTATGTGTTGAATAGAATCAACACATAAATGATTCTCTTCAATTTCATTTTGCTACATATGGATTTCCAGTTTTCCCATAAATGATTCTATAGTGGTTCCATACTGTAATATTCTAATTTTAAGACCTTTAGGTATAAACTGAGCAGTGTTATAGCTGGATCAAATGGTGGTTCCCATTCCAAGTTTTCTGAGGAATCTCCATACTGCTTTCCACAGTGTTTGCACCAATTTGGAGTCTCACCAGCAATGTAAGAGTAAGCCTTTTTTTCCTATAACCTCACCAATATTTATTGTTACTAGTGTTCTTGATAATTGCCATTCTGATGAGATGGAATCTCAGTGTAGTTTTAATTGACATTTCTTTAATTGCTAGAGATGTTGAAAGTTTTTCAAATGTTCTTTGAGCATTTATATTTCTTCTGTGAAGTGACTTTTCAGTTCCTTTGACAATTTATTGATAGGGTCATTTGTCATTTTGGTGTTATGTTTGTTGTGTTCTTTGTATATTTTGGAGATTAATTTTGTTAGAACAAAGAAACCAGGCTGAACGCAAACTTCATAAATCATTTCAGCCTTTATTCAGGAATGGGACTACACCCTAGGAATGGACTCACCTTCCTGGTGGAAAATGAGACACTGAACAAATTAAGGGACTGGGCATTTGTAGGCTATACTAAGAGGTGACTTAATTAATGAACATGTCAGCTTGGGCACTCAGGAATTTGTGGTCTGTTCTACTGGGTGAAATGGGAGGGAGTCTAGGGTCCACAGTCAGTCTCTGGGATTTGTCTCACTGCACCCGATGGAGGGCCTGGGGTCAGTGGTTGGTATCTAGAAAGAATTTGTTTACAGAAGAATTAATGTTTTGGCCTCTTCCCAGAGATGGACACCTCTTCCTCAGGGTTTGTTTTATCACTGAGAAATAATGTATAGGGAAAGGATCAATGATCTCAATGTATGGCTTTCCTTCTCATTCCCCCATTTCCGGGTCTCATTATTTCAAGGTTTTGTCATTTTCCATATCTAATAAATGTTCTATATGAGATGCAAGTAGCAAAATTTTTCTCCCATTCTGTATGCTCTCTATTCAAGTTCCTGATTGTTTTCTTTGCTCTGAAGAAGATTTTTAACTTAATGCCATTCCATTTATTGATTCTGAACTTTACTTCTTGAACTTTAGGAGTCTTGCTGAGGAAGTCAGTTCATAAGCTGACATGATGGACAGTTGGGCCTACATTTTCTTCTAGTGTGTGCAGGGTCTCTGGTCTAATGCCTGGGGCCTTAATCTACTCTGAGTTGAGTTTTGTCCAGTGTGAGGGATAAGGGTTCAATTTCATTTTGCTACATATGGATTTCCAGTTTTCCCAGAATAATTTGTTGAAGAGGCTATCATTTTTTTAATGGTGCTACTGCTAGTATGGGATAACTGTATTTATATAGGTTTGTCTCTGTGTCTTCTATTCTGTTCCATTGGTCTTCATGTCTGTTTTGGTGCTAATACCATGCTATTTTTATATCTGGTATTCTGATGTCTCCTGCTTCACTTTTCTCACCAAGGATTGCTTTGGTTATTCTGGGCCACTTATTTTTTCAATAAATTTTATGACTGCTTTTTCCTATTTCTATAAAGAACATCATTGGAACTTTTATAAGAATTGGATTAAATCTGATAATATCAGTGCAATATTTACAGAATGTGGGAGCTCATAATGTCCTTACGAAAATATATGCAAGGAATATAAAACTTGTACATATGACATCTCAATTTTTCTTCTCTGTGCCAATATGGGAAGAAATAAAAACCTCACAGGAAGTAGGGTGTTTCCCAACATTCCTATGCCTGAATTTTCCACAAAACAGAATGCAGACCTCTTAAGCATTGTTAGTTTTAGGGCTTGGTGCAGCTGGCCTTTCCAGACCTCCTTTTCCTCTATATATCTATTCTTCTAGCATTTTGAGGAACAAATATTGAGAGACCAGAATATGAGAGTACAAGGACAAATAAATCAGACACTTATATCCCACAGCATCTTGGAGGTAAAAGTAACAATTTTTGCAATTTGTGTTTTTATATTTTTTAGATGTCAGACAGCTAAGAAGCAAGGAAAGCTTCCATTTGGAACATGAGAGGCAAAATCCATTAAATATGACATTCCGACCCAAAGACATGGAGTGTACCCCTTTACCTTAGAAGTGAAATAGAAGTTCCACCTATTTGTGCCTTGGGTCATGTCCCATGAAGTTCTCTTTGTTTCCTAGGGCTGTGACATCCAAATTCCAAACAAAAGATCTTGTGATCTTTACTAGAGTGTGCTCTAGCCAAAACCCCATCACTTATCTCAATGTTTTCTCCTTAGTAATCAAGAATATGAGGTGCAAATTAAAGGTTCAGGAAAGGATGAACAAAGAAAACAACGAGAAAGGAGGGATTTTACTAAAATTTAATATTGGACAGTCACAGTATCATAGTGTTAGAAATTTGGGTTTATTAAACAAAGAAGAAAGATTACAGAGCTATGCCACATGCACTAGTAACAATGGTAGCACTATTGGAGGAAGGGAGATCATAGAAAGAAGCACAATAAATAGATTTAGTACAGGAAAACCTGAGATCAAAAATGTAGTCTGTCCGTGCTGCAGAGGCTGCACCGTGTACGAGTGCTTGAAAAGCACACTCTGTTTCTCAAGTAGCTTTTGAGAGCAGAGGCTGGAGCCATCTTGATGTGGACATGCTGCAGCTGTTTCTGTAGGAGCTGGGTGATCTGAGCAGACATGGCTACACTGTCTCAGCAAATACTTAAATCAGAAGTATAACTAGCACAAAGAATATTTTACCCAGGGAGATTCACATTGGAAAAGTGAAGGGATCCTAACTTTCTTCTCCTCTGAGATTGGCAGCTCAGTGACCAGCTGAAACAAGCCTTGAATCTAAACATGTGGGTGTAAACACACTCAGGAATTGATCTTGGGAAATCTATGTACATGGGAAACAGAATATGTGTAGAATTGGCTCCTTTGCCCCACAGTTAGATTCCTTGGGACTCCTGAGATTCAGACTCCCAACAGAAATTGGCAAATTCCAGTCCCTAAGTGTGTGTGATCTAAACTCCCCAGACAAGATACTACCCCAAAATGTCCCTAAGGCCTGATTAATCCTAAACTCCGCCTACCACAACACTATTCACAGAACTGCAGAGGCTCTACCTTTGGAATGCATTTATCTGCTCTGTGCAGACAAAACTCCAACTGACTGTTCTTCCCATCTCATTCTATTTCATACTGGTAAGAAGAGAAACTAAGAGTTACTTGAAATGGCTTTAGTCTTTTGCCACTCCAACTAGCAGATTGGTGAGCAATACAGAAAGAGGAAGGAGTTAGCAAACCCCAGCCCTTGCTCTCACACTCATTACATAGCTCGATAAGAAACAGAAAGAAACATATTTGAGCATAGACATCTATTCTTATAAACTATTTTGACCACCTTTGTTTTTGTTTTTGTGTGTTGTTGCTGTGCTGACTGGTTCATGGTTATATATACATATGCATATCTGTTTCTTTTTTTTTCTCATTTTTAGCATATTTAATGTAGTTACTTTTCCTTGCCTTATCTTTTGAAGATTAGGTTTTTTGATCAGTACATTTTGGTTTGGTTTTGTATTGTTTAATTTGTCTGTTTCTCTTTCTCTTTTCTCTATTCCTGCTAACAGCCAGATTCTATTTTTCTATCATTCACTCTTTTTTTTTAGTTGTCAATGGACTTTTATTTTATTTATTTATATGTGGTGCTGAGAATTGAACCCAGTGCTCAGACATGCTAGGCAAGTGCTATACTGCTGAACCACAACCCCAGCACTCATTTACTCTACTTTTACTTTGTGACTTCTATTTTTGTCCTCTTTCCTTATGACATCACATACTACATCTTTTCTGCATTCTCTGTGTTCACTTTTTGAAATTGTAAATTACTGTCTACCTTCCTATCACATTTTATTATCTCTTAATTACCTGTATCATTACCGGCTTTAGCACTAATTGGTTTATATAACTCCTGCCCCCACCATTTTTACTGTTGAAATTATTACTGCTGCAAATGACATAGTTGACACTTGTTTGTTTTAATGACAGATCTAAGGCATGGTTACTTATTATTTTGATGTTGGTAATTGCTGAACTAACATTTCTGTCTTTTTTTGGTGGAAATTAACATTGTAGATGTCATAGTAGGAACCAGGTATTTAGTTTAATGCTGTATATTGTTTGTATTTGTTGTTGCTATTATTTGTTTTCCCCTATCCTGTGAGTTGCTGGGAACCTACAGGGACAAAAACAGTTCACAAGTTAGAAATTCTTCTTCTGAACTGAAATCAACCAAAAGACAGTTTACCTTGCTCCACACACAAATTAATGACACTCAATCTCCAGCTATATTTTAATACAAAGAATAGAAGAAACAAACAAACAAACAAACAAAAAAACTAACAACCAGGCTCCATGAAGAAACAGCTAGTGGTGGTCCCCCAGGTCCCACCTACGGACATCCACTGCTTGAATAAAAACAGAAATAACACAAAGGCTATGGTCACCACACTTATGAGAAAAATCTCAATATAGATCACTCTAGGACACTTTAAATGTGTCCTAGAGTGATCTAGATGTGTGGGTATTTTTAAAAACTGCACTTTAAAAATACCCACACATAAGAGTGGAAGAGAAATCCCTCCAAACAAATGCAGAAAACCCAACACAGAGTAGAGAAATGTAAAACAAAACAAAACAAAAAATAACACACCCCTCCTAAAGGTCATAATTCACCAGCAAATGACCCCCATAATATTGAAATGGATGAAATACCAGATGAGGAATTCAAAAGAATCGTTATAAAATGACCAATGAAGTCCAAGCGTCGCAGAAAAACAAACTGCATGAATTTAAAAAGTCAATACAGAAAAAGAATGAGAAATTTAATAATGACATAGAAATTTTGGAAAAACTGCAGAAATCTTGGAAATGAAAGGTATAATAAATAATACAAAATGTTCACCTGAAAGTCTCTCTAACAGAGTAGACCATACTGAAGATAAAATTTCAGAGCTGGAAGACAACGTGGCCAGACTTGAATATTCAGACAATATTAAAGAAAAAAATATTCAAAAATTCCGCAACATTAAGAAACCAAGTATAAAAGTCATTGGAATTGATGAGGCTCTGAGACAGAATGATGAAATGGATAAACTCTTCAGGAAAATAGTTGTAGAAAAATTTTCCAACATTGAGAATCATATGGGCATCCAGATAAAGGATGCTTTCAGAGCCACAAATAGACAAGATCAAAAAATAACCTATTCACAGCATATTATAATTAAAATGCTAACATGCAGAAGAAGGATAGAATTTTAAAAGCGTCAAGAGAAATTTGTAAGGTTACATGTAGAGACAATTCAATTGATTCTTTTTTGGATACCGGGGATGGAACCTATAGATACTTAACCACTGATCCACATCCCCAGCCATTTTTAATATTTTATTTAGAGGCAGTGTCTTGAAAAGTTGCTTAGGGCTTAACTAAGTTACTGAGGCTGACTTTGAATTTACAATATGCCTGCCTAAGCCTCCTGAGCTGCATGGATTATAGGAGTGGGCCATGGTGCCCAGACAGAATAATTTTTGATTTCTCACACAAACTCCACAAACCAAGAAGGCTTGCAACCCTGCATTACAAGTCCTAAAAGAAAATAATTGTCAAAAAAGAAAAAAAATGTTATATCCAGCAAAGTTATCATACAAAATCAAAGATGAAATAAAAACTTTCCAAGATAAGTTGAAACTAAAAGAACATGACTTCTGAATTTGGCACTACAGAACTTACCTAATGAAATACTGTGCACAGAAAAAAATAAAAAGCAAAACATGGAACTCTCAAAAGAAAAAAAAAATTATTTAAAGAGTAGCTAAGCAAATGAAAAACAGAAACTAATTAAACATGATAAATAAATCAAAATGCCAGGAGTTAATAATCTTCTCTCTATAATAACATTGAATGTAAATAGTCTCAAATCTCCAATTAAAAGACAAAGGCTTGAAGAGTGGACTGACTAACAAGACTCAACTATATGTTATTTGCAAGAGATGTTCTTTATAGGCAAAGACAGCCACAGGCTGAAAGTAAAAGGATGGAAATTGTTGTACAATACAAATGGAGCTCCCACACAAGCAGGGGAGATTTCACACTGAAATTTATCGGAAAATACAAAGAAGATCACTTTATATTGGTAAAGGAACAATCCAGTAAGAAGATATAACAATAACAAATAGTCATGACCAAACATTGGTGCAACTGATTAGATCAAAGAGACACTACTAAAATTGAAGCTTCAGATAAAACCCAGTACAATAATACTAAGTGATTTCCACACATCTCCCTCATCATTAGATAGTCCATCCCAATATAGCCTCAGTAAATATTCATTGGACATAAAAATTATAAATCAAAAGGACCTAAAAGACACTTATAAAACAGCAGCTGAATATTCTTTCTTCTCAGAAGTTCATAGAACCATCTCCAAAATACACCATAGTTTAGGCCACAAAGCAACTTTTAACAAATAAAAAAAATGATATAATTCCTTGCATCTTCTCAGACTATAATGGAATAAAATTAGAAATTAACATGACAAGACCCTATGAAAATTGTATAAATGTATGGAGATTGAAAAATAATCTTTTGAATGATTAAGTGGTTAAAAAAATTCAAGAAAACAGGGAGAAATTAGAAAATTCTTAGACTCAAAGAGAATAGTAATACAATATATCAGAAGCCCTGAGACATTATAAAGGCAGTTTCAAGGAAAGTTTATAGCCATGAGTGCTTACATAAGAAAATCAGAAGGATCTCAAATAAATAACCTAATGATGCATCTCAAGACCCTTGAAAACGAACAAACCAATTCCAAAACTAGTATAAAGAAGGAAGTAATTAGATCAAAGCTGAAATCAATGGACTTGAGAATAAAAAAGCAATACAAAAGACCAACCAAAGAAAGAGTTGGTTCTTTGAAAAGATAAACAGACAGATAATCACTAAGCTAAACTATCCCAAAGAAAAAGAGAGAAAAGCCCAGTTAATAAAATTAGAAGTGAAAAAGTAGAAATCAACATAGACATCTCAGAAATCAAGCAAATCATTAAGGACTATTTTGAAAACTTATACTCCAATGAATTGGAAAACCTAGAAAAATGGACACATTTCTACAAAAATATGATCAACCAAAACTGAGTCAAGATGACTTAGAAAAATGTAAACAGACCAATGAATTGTAAATGAGATACAAGCAGTAATAATTAGCCTTCCAATAAAGAAAAGCCCAGGAAAAGTTGGAGTCTAAGTTGAATTATATCAAATCTTTGAAGAGGAACTAATGCCAGTATACTTCAAATTATTACATGTAATAGAAAGGAATAGAGCCCTTCCAAATTTATTCTATGAAGCTCATATCAAACTCAGAGCAGCATAAGATAAGAACACATCAAGGAAAGAAAACTACAGATCAATATCCTTGATGAATTCAGATACAAAGTACTTAATAAAATATTAGTAAATAATGTTCAATAACATATTTTTTAAAAGATTGTACATGTACACCGTGACCAATTTGATTTTATTTCTGAAAGGCAAGGATGCTTTCTTTAATATACAAAAATCAATAAATGTAATTCATCAACAGAATTAAGTGTCAAAAATCATTTCATCATTTTAACCAATGAAGAAAAGGCCTTCTACAAGATTTAGTATTCTTATTTTAATGATAAAAAACAATGAAAAACTAGGGATAGAAGGATTCTATATCAACATCATAAAAGCTATATATAAAAATAAAAAAAATAAGAGTAAATGGAAACAACTGAAAGCATTTCCTTCAAAATCTGGTTTTAAGACAAGGATGTTTACTCTCTCCACGCCTATTTATTATAGTGGTAAAAATTCTAGGCAGAGCATTTAGGTAAGAGATGGAAATAAAATGGATAAAAATAGGAAAGGAAGAAGTCTAATTACCACTGTTTTTAGATGATCCAAAAAAATGTCACCAAAAGGCTTCTTGAATTAATAAAAATTTTGGCAACAAAGCAGTTTAAAAAATAACATACAAAAATGAATAGCATTCCTATATACCAACAATGAATCTGTTGAGAAAGTAATCAGGAAAATAATCCCTTTCAAAACAGCCTCAAAAAACAAAAACAAAATAAAAATAAAATAAAACAAACAAACAAACCATAAACTAAGAAATGAAAGAATTTTACAATGAAAACTATAGAACATTGAAGAAAGAAAGACATTAAAGAAGACGTCAGAAGTGGGAAAGACCTCTCATGTCCATGAATAGTCAAAAATTAATATTGCAAAAATGCCCATATTACCAACAGCAATAAACAGATTCAATGCAATACCATCAAAATAACAATGACATTTTTTTACAGAAAAAAAATTAAACAGCCCTAAAGTTCATCTGGAAGAATAAAAGACCCAGAATAACCAAAGCAATATTAAACCAAAAACAGTGAGGCTGGAGGCATCCCCACTGCCTGATTTTAAGTTAAACTACAGAGCTATAGTAACAGAAACTTTGTGGTACTGGCATAAAAACAGACACACAGGGCAATGGTACAGAATAGAAGACACAGAGAGAAACCCTCACATTTACAGTCATTTGATCCTTGACAAAAGTACCAAAAACATACATTAGAGAAAAGACAGTATTTTTATTGAATGGTGCTAGTATACCTGGTTTTCTACATATAGAAAAATGAAACTAAACCCTTATCTGTCACCCTTCAAAAAATCAATTCGAAATGGATCAAAGATCTTGGAATTACAGCAGAAAATATTCAATTCCTAGAAGAAAATGTAGTGTCAACACTCCAGCTTTTAGGCACAGGTAATGACTTTCTCAATAGTTCAGGAAATAATACCAAGAATTAAATGGTATGGCATCAAATTAAAAACCATAGCAAAGAAAACAATTAAAAATGTGAAGAGAGAACTTATAGAATGGGAGATAATCTTTGGTAGCCATTCTTCTAATAGAGGATTAATAACTAGAATATATAAAGACCTCAAAATATTTACACCAGAAAATCAAATAACCCAATTAAATTAAATGAGAAAACGAATTAAACAGACACTTCTCAAAAAAAAAAAAAAAAAAAGAAAAAAGAAAGAAAGAAAAATAGCCAGCAAATACATGATCAAATGTTCAACATCATTAGCAGTTAGGGAAATGAAAATCAAAACTATGGTGAAATTTTATCTCAAACAAGACAGAATGGCAGTCATAAAGAATACAAATAATAACAAATGCTGGGGAGGATGTGGATACAAAATAACATTTTGACACTGTTGGTGGGACTATAAATGAGAACAACCATTATGGAAATCAGTATGATGTTTCCACAAAACAATAAGCATGGGACCACCATATGATCCAGCTATACCACTCGTTGGTATTTATCCTGAAGAATTAAAGTCATCTTAATACAATGACACATGGATACCTATGTTTAAAGCAGCACAATTTACAATTGCCAAACTATGGAAACAGCTTAGCCTCTATGAACAGATGAGTGGATAAAGAGAATATGGTAGATTCACAGAATGGAATTTATGCAGCCATAAAGAAAAATGAAATTATGGCATTTGCAGGAAAATGGATGGAACTAGAGCATCATGTTAAGTGAAATAAGTCAAACTAAGAAGGTCAAGGGCTGCATATTTTCTCTCATATGCATAGGCTAGAGATGAAAAAGGGAATGAAAGGTGGGGTGAATCTTTTAAAACTTGAAAGGAGATCAGTAGATAAAGGCACCAAGGGGTGGGAGGTGGGTAGGGAGACAGAAAGTGCTGGGGAGTGATGTTGGCCAAATTATACTGTTATATTGTGTAAAGATAAAAATATGTAATAACAAATCTCATCATTACATACAATTATAATACACAAATAAAAAATGTAGAAAAAAAGAAAAAAACATTACAAAAAATGAGAGAAGTAGGTAAAATCCAAAGGCATTTAATAACTCTGGCTAGTTTAAAGACTTAAGTAATCCTGCATAAAAACCTTTCTCTGTAACCTCTTGGTCATGTTTAATTTTTGTGGAATTGAAAAGTGACTCTGTGTTGATCTAGAGAATTTCCCCTCATCTTTGAACTATTTTCTCTGAAGAAACTAATGATTAACCAACAAATAGTTTGGTTCCAATTTGTAGGAGATTTTCCCATTTTTATCTAATACCTCATCGAAGAAGTGCCAGGTAAAAATTGACAAAAAAAATAAAATAAGAAAAAGAAGAAGAACCTTCATTTAGTCAAATATGAGGGACAAAAGAGATTTAGAAAGAAGAGTATTTAGACTCAGTTTACCTAAAAGTTCATTGTTAAATTTATTAGGCACTGGATTTCATTTTAAAACATTAGGAGTCCTACTTAGGCAAGAACATTTTTTGAAAAAGTCAGTAAGATCAAAGCATATCTGGGCTGGGGATGTGGCTCAAGTGGTGGCATGCTCGCCCTAGCATGCGTGAGGCACTGGGTTCAATTCTCAGCACCACATAAAAAAAATAAAGATATTGTGCCCATTTAAAACTAAAAAAAAATAAATATTAAAAAAAGATCAAATCAAATTCAGTTTGTATAGTAGATTTGAACTATTAAACATACTTTCTTTAGTTCTATTTATTTTACCTAATCAAAGATGTGTACAAGATGTGTCTGTGCAAGATGCTCTGTCATAAATTTGCATTAAAAGTTTTTACTGGCTAGACATTTATGAAACCAAGGTTAATTACAATTTGTGTAGAAAACTCAATATTTTACTTGTAAAAATATTTTATTATTATATAATGATTATATTTAAATGTATGATTCATTGTTATATATTCATCCATGAATGTTATATAACTGTATAATTTGATTAATGTCTAATACTGACCAATATCTAATATCTAATTTAATACCTAAAATATCCTAAATGTACTTGGCTAAGTAAGTTGTAATGTACATGGTAAAATTGAAAACATGTCTTTCAAGTTACTAGTCTTATACATATCTTATATTAAAACTTATAATTTTTAATTCATCTTGAGAAGCAGAATGAAGAAAACATTATTGTCTCATACTTAATCTAGGGACAAAATTCATGCTATCATAAATGACTACAAACAACACAAGGTGTCATGTATACAAAGTAAATTTAAGAATTCAACAAAGAAAATTAATTATTTTACAGCATGTTGTAACAATTATGATTTAGAGCAATATATAAGGACAATTAGATATTTTTAAATTAAAACAAGTTTTAGAATATTTGCCTTGGCAAAATACAATATTCTCATAAAATAGGAGTTCATTTAACCACAGTTATAAAATCCCATAAAAACTTTAAATTAAAGGTGTTATGGTTTAGATGTGGTGTTCCCAGAAAGTTCACATGTGAGAAAATGCAAGAAGGTTTGGAAGAGAAATGATTGGGTTATAATATAACTTTAGCAAAAGCAGTGAATTGATATCTGATGGAATTAACTGAAGTAGTGATATGTTACTGGAGGGCATGGCAATTGAGGCGTGGCTATGGGGTATATATTTTGTATCTGCAGAGTGGAGTCTCTCTCTGATGTGAGCTGCTTCCCTCTGCAACACTGTCCTGCAATGATGTTCAGCCTCACCTTGAGCCTCAAGGAACAGAGCCGGCTTTCTATGGACTAAGATGTCTGAAACTGTGAGCTCTCAAACTCTTCCTTCTCTATAATTGTGTTGGTTGGGTCCTTTAGTCAAAGCAGTGAAAAAATTGACTAAAACAAGATGCTTAAATAAAAACTTGCCTTCTTAAGACTTAAAATTTCTGAGAACAAAAAACTAGCATATAAGACCAAATGAATTATCATAAATTTCACATAAAATACTTCTTATCTAAATATTTTTCTTCCTATATATTCTCTATAACCAAAATATATTTAAATGATTTAAATGGAAGAAATATATATGTAGGTAGATATACATATATATTATATGCATATTATATACATACATATATAACATAAGCACATATACATAATGTGTATGTAATAATCATATGTAAAATTAACATTCTCTTTTCTTTCAAAGTTAAACCTGTGGTCTGAGTTTTCAAATATGTAACAAAAATGTGTTTGCTGTGATCAAGAACCAAAATTTCTTAGTGTGTAGTTAGATGGAACAATTTTTGTTACCCAATCCTGTGTTTAAAATGTAGCTCCACCCATTATTGTTTTGTTTTGTTTTGATACCAAGAACTGAACACAGGGGTCCTTAACCATTGAGTAAAGGCCTATTTATTTATTATTTATATTTTTGAGACAGGGTCTTGTTAAGTTTCTGAGGTTGGCTTTTAACTTGCAGTTCTCCTCCCGTAGCCTCCCCAGTCACTGGGATTAAAGGCATGTACCACTGCACCAAGCCAAAATCAACCACTTAGAGCCCACCAAAATATTTTCCTTTGACCTCAGTCTTCTGATCATATGGCTTATAGTGTACTAACTGATCCAATCATGACTACATATTTTCCATTTGTCCTTCCTAATTTAACATTAGTCAATCCTGTAGATTGTAACATTGAAATCCTATCAGAGCAAGGTGCAGTGCTGAGTTAGAGATAACAACCTGGGCAAATTTGCCATGCAGTGTGCTAGCTTGCCAGATTTATTTGGCAGCACATCCTTCTTCAGTTATAAAATTTTCCTTGTGGAGTAACTTTTGAGTATGAGTCTGCTTTTTTGAGGCACTTCAATATTTCTAACACATATAATATCAACACTTCATTATATATATTTCCTACATAGAGATATTATTTGCTGTGACCTTCACCACCATTAATTCAGGTTCCCAGACCAGGCAGTGAGAGGATGGAGAAAAGACAAAGAGAATATAGAAAAAAGCTGGGTCTTGGTGGTTGTCTACACCTTAATAGGGAGGTAGTGACACAAAACAATAATAGCACATTTATTATATAGATATAAACATCAAAAAGATTTATTGTGAGGAAAGTTTCATCAAAGTAAGCAGAAGCAGGTTCATGAGTATGAAGAGCTCGATTATGATTATCAGCTTGGGCCCTAACTTTCCATCCCTGAGCAACTGGCATCTGAACCTCAAGGTCAGGAACTTAATAGCTCCATAGTTGGCACAGAACCTCCTGTTAAACTGGGTGTCAACATAGCAACTGGGCAGTCTCATATGGACACTTTGCACAAAGAGTTCCCAAGATAGGCAACAACTCTGTGACACGATAGTTCAAGACCCATAATTCAGTCACTGCTCCTGACAATTATATTACATAGTTCTAAAACTATATCCATATATAAAATATTGCTAAGGTTTATGACCAATTTACAACAAAATATAGTTCTTTATATCATTACAAAATAATACCATGGAAATAAAAAGCAGTAATACATATGTTATTATCATTTTTAAATCATATGTAGTATTTGGGCTTAGCTCAGATCTGAAACAAGGAAAAAAGGTCAAATAAAATAAAATTTTTGAATTAAAATATCGATGTGTTTTCAAAAAGCAAATTATAAACTTTCAGAACTCAATGTCTATATTTACTGTATAATCTCACGAATTCTCAAATACTTCTTGAACTATCAATATTTACCCATATCCATATTTCAAACAGGTTATGACTGTGATATACATATATTTGGTTGTGAAAATCCAAATAAATCTGCCTATGAATTTGTAAGTTTTTCCTATGAAAATAAATACTTAGAAAGATGCTTTTTAGAGACGCTTATTTGTGCATGCCTATAATCCTGGCTGCTTGGGAGGCTAAGATGAGACAATTAGAAGTTCAAAGCCAGCTTCAGCAATTTAGTGAGACCCTAAGCAACTTAGCAAGACCCTGTCTCAAAATTAAAAAAAAAAATTAAAAAAAGGTCTGTGGATGTGGCTCAGTGGGTAAGCATCCTGGGTTCAATTCCTGATATAAAAAAAATAAATAAATAAAATAAATAAGAAGAAAAATTCAATCTCAGTAATAAGCAGGAAAAGAGCATCAACTTACTTTCTCCAGAGAAACAAATATTAACATCAGGCTGAATACAAAATATATTTGTTAGCCATCAATTTATCAATTCATAAATTCAGCATTTATTAATGGGCCTTTGCAACAAACAATTTTTTTTGTAAAATCTGGTTGAATATTTACAAATTGTTTTCATTTACATTTATTTATTTAATAGGATTATTTTTTAAAAAAATATTTGTTATATTAAAGACCTAAGAAATTTTCTCATTTTTATTTTATTTTTATGTATTGCTGAGGCTCAAACCCAGAGCCTCATATATGCTAGGCGAGCACTCTACCACTGAGCCACAACCCCTGCTCCTTAATAGGATTATTTTAATAGCTATTTTCAGGTTACACATAGATATCAAGCATTGTTGAAATTTTAAGATATTTCATTGTCAAAACCAAAAAAATGTCACTACATAGAAAATATTGGATATATACCTTCAGTATCAAATATTCCAATTGGTTAGCAAGACAGCAACCTAGGCAAAAATGTGTGTTAGCAATTTTAAGACATCTTTATTACCAACAAGTTCAAAATAAATTACTTTTACATATTTACATGTGAAGCAAAAGGCATTTGGGCTAATTTAACAGGTTAAAAGTGAGGGCTTACTTGTTTGCAAGTCAATTTAATAACAAGGCAAACTAGCACATATATACATATAAGAAAAAGCCAAAGTTTTATTTAGATTTATAATTTGTAACCCTGAGGCAACATCCACAGCCCTTTTTAATATTTTATTTAGAGACAGATTCCTGCTGAGTTGCTCAGGGCCTCACTAAATTACTGAGTCTGGCTTTGAACTGGCAATCCTCCTGCCTCAGCCTCCTGAGCTGCTGGATTACAGTCATGTACCACCATACCAAGTTAATCAGTTTATAAATGTTAAAATATATATAGCCTTAAGCAATCCTTAATCTGTACTTCCAAAGGTGTGACTTACAATTGAAGAAAGGGATTGAACTACTAGTTTTCTTAGCAGGAGGATATGGGGGAAAATATCCCAGAGTCCCAGTTAGTGGGAAAATAAAAATCCTTTAGTCAGACAAGACAAAAGTATATTTTCAGTGGGCAAAACCAAAAGAAAAGGGAATTAATCAGAGGAAAAAAACAATATTTCTTCAAAGAATAAATGATCATAGATATTTCAGACAGTTATTTCTACAAATCTTGTGGTAGTCCGCCTTGGTGGGATTTAATTAAATAATTTTTCCTTTTTTTTTGTTGTTGTTGTTGCTGTTGTTGTTGTTTTTTTTTTTTAGAGAAACTCACCAAATGACTGAATCAGATGTCATGCTTGAGTAGTGCTTTGGGTCAAAATATTTGCTGCTTATAAGAGTCTCTTCCTGGTGTGCAACCAACATGCAAGAGAGCCCTTTCTCTGTGTTTTCAGAATGTTCTGCACACCAGTGGGTCTGAATGACTCAAGGTGCAGAGTGACCATGACATTAATGTGTGTCTCCTAGATAAACTTCTTTGAGTTCCTTTTAAATCATAAATAGGGTATGTGTTTCTAAAATATAATTCCCTGAGACTTTTATGTATCTTAGACCTGTTGCATTGATAACAGTACTAGAACTCTAGTCCCCTAGAGTCACCCAAGTATACTAGAAGGATCATCTGTCTCTTAATTTTGAAGTCCAGAGAACTTTCATACAGATCCATCTCTTTCTTCAGCTATCATGTTTTTAGCCTCTGATAAACCAATAGGCAAATTAACAAAGAACACATAAAACAGTTGCTTTAAATCAGACTGAAGGCCAAATATGGTGATGCATGCCTATAATCCCAGCTACTCCAGAGACTGTGGCATAAGGATCACACTTTAAGTCTAGCCTAAACAACTTAACAAGATCATGTCTTAAAATGAAAATTGCAAAGACTGTAATCAAGAGCTATAATGCTCCTGATTTCAGTCCTCAATATTGCAAAAGGAAAACAAAAAGAAAAACAAATGAATCAGTGCATTTTGAGATATATAGGTCATGTTATATTAAAATAATAAAATATTTCAGCTAGGATTTTTCTAAGCAGATCTCAGTTAAAATTTAGCATGCAAAACCACAATAGAGATCTTGAAATGCCCTACTACACTATGCTTCCTTTTGTTTTTTCCCAAATACCTGAAATGGCATCAACAATTCCTGTTGCAGGCAGGGCAAAATTTTCCTCTTAGATTATGGTTTAAGTAAAGAATCTCAGATTATCTCAGAGTTGAGCCCCAAATTGACAGAAATCCCAGATAACAAGAAAAGGAAAAGCAAGGGTCCATATGCACTACTGGTGAAATCAGGAGGCAACCAAAATTTGGGCCAATAGATTCCAAAAAAAAAATCCATTTTACTATTTTATCAAAAATAGTAAATGGCAGTAGATTATGGCTTCAAGAAAGAATTCTGAAATAAAACTAATTTTCACAGTTTCAGGGACATTTCTTACCTGTTTCTTTCCTTAACGGTTGAGTAGCCACAGGCAAAGACCTTGGAGAATAGTCCCAGCCCAGGGTGACAAATTCTATTACCAGAACCCCAGACCAGATGCCCTGATGGGGTACCATTAATTGGATTTTTTCAACTTCCCCACATCAGAAATAAAAGAAAATGATAAAAAATAATGAATTTAACTGAGGTTTGAACAAACCTGGGAAGGCAGTCCATCTGCTACTGCCTTTCTACAGAAAGGCTAGAATTTACAGGGATAAAAATCAGGAAATATACATTTGCAGATTTAGCCAGTTTGTGCTAGCCATAGATATGTTACCATGCTGGAGTCACTAGTAAAATGCTTGAACCAAGGAAAATAGCTTCTCATTTTCCAATCTCAGCATGAGAATTTTGGGATGGGTAAATACAGGTTACCAGAAAATGAAAGAAAAAAATTGCTATTTTGGACTTTTAATTCCAAAGGATCTCCATTACATCAAAGCTAATTTACATTTTATGTAATCAAATTTATAACTTTCATTTATGTCATCTGTATTAGTTTCATGGTTAAATTGATTATCAGCAGAATGACACATGACACAAATCCACCCACATTTTAAAGTATTTTTGTTTGCTATAGTGTCAAAAATAAAATCAGATCAAATTATAATTTTAAGAATTCATTCTATATACAAAAGAACACTTTGCAAACTAGAAGAACTCAACCACAGTTATAAAAACATTTACTACATTCATGGCACTGTTTATTGTAGAGCCAACAGAAAGAAATGATTTGACAAGTTTTATGATCAGTTTCTATGTTTTTTTTCTAAAGGAAACTATTAATCTGATTTACCTGTAAATAATGGGCTTGATTTCAAGAACCATTCTTATTTATAAGGGCAAAAGGTGGATATTTGCATTTTGTTTGTATTTTAGGGTTTGCATTTCAGGGAAATCAGCATTTGGCTACATACTTATGGATAGTTGCACATGTATGTAAACTATGGCTTTTGTCTTCAATTCATTAATTGTAATAGTGTTTACTTTCTGAAATGTATACTATACTTATATCTACATTTTTATGATGTGTTATATAATCATCATAGTTTTCTAAAAGGTAGTCATTTCCCCAGCTTTTACTGAATGATATATCTTTCTCATTCCAACTTGAAATAATGTTAAAGTACATTTTAGAACAAGGCAAATATGGTTTTATAGCTTTTTCTTAAATTCAAGTTTAATATTAGAATATTTTAACATTTTGTATTTTATGCTTATATTTATTTTCTATTCCATTGAAATATAAATAACAAATACTTATTTCTTCATTTTATGTATTATGTAGCTTTCCATAATAATATCATTAGTCTTTACAATTAGACTATGGAATGAATTTAGAGCTCTTTTATTGAGTTATTAATATATAAAGTATTAGTACATATAACACATATACATATGTGTATTTGGATATGTACACATACATATGGATTTTTCTACCTATTTTTTAAAATTTATAAAAATATTATGTATTTCTTGTACTATAGTTTCCATATAGTGAAATACATTGAATTTAATTGCACAGTTAAATATGTTTTGAAGAAATGTACTTGCCAAGTAATATACTAGTAAAGTCTAGATAGAGAATATTTCTATCATCCTATATATCTCTCTTCAGTTAATTTGTCCTGCAATCTCTGCTCAACCTGAAAACATCAGTATTTTGATTTCTATCACCATAGATTAATTTTATCTGTTTTTTTAATAATGACATATATGTACATTGTATGCTGAGTTATAGTGAATTAAAAGAAAGTCTATTTTATTCATTTAGTTTGTTATTTATGGTATTTAGGTTATTTACAGAGCTTGGCTGCCATGAATAAGGCTGATGTGATAATCTTCATCCAGATTTTTTGTATATATTTCATTTTTATAGATAAATACCTAAGAGAGAAATTGCTAACAACAGAAGCTTTAGTTAGTTTTATAAAACTTTCTTTTGTAGTAGTTGCACCATTTTAATTCCCATTTGCACTGTATGCAAAATCTACTTTTTCCATATTTTTAACTACAGTTAATAATTTCAAGCCTTCCTGGCTGAACACACAACATGCTTTTTGTGTGTTTGTGTATATGTGTATGTATGTGTGTATGTGTGTGTGTTACAAGATATAGAGCCCTGGGACACTTTAACATTGAGCTACAACCTCAGCACATTTTAACCTTTATTTTGAAATCTTGCTAAACTGCCAATCCTGAACTTAAACTTAAAATCCTCCTCCATCTGCCTCCCAAGTTGCTATTGCATGCATTTTATTTTTCCTTGTATTGAAATTGAATTGAGGGTCGCTTTAACCCTGAGATACATCCACAGCCTCTTTTTAATTTAATTTAATCTTATTTTTAAGACAGGATTTTGCTATTACAGGTGTATGAAACCATGCTTGGCTACATGTAGTCTTAATTCATATTTCCATGAGTATTTATGAAATTGAAAACCTTTTGACACTATCAATAACCATTCTTATATTTTATTTTTAAGTTTTTGTACAAGTATACCCCATTTTAACTTTTGTTTTCCATTATTGTTTGTTAAGTTTTATTCATATTCCGGAAACAATCTTGTTGTCACATGACTTTGTTGACAATATTATATGTCTTTCATTTTACTGTTTATTGGGTTTTCAATAGGTGATAAAATATTGATGAAGGATAAGTTTTATTTTATTTTATATTTAGGATTATTTTTCACTCACAAAACTGAGATATATTTCATACAACATAAATACCATCTTATTAACTTACTCAAAATATACAAATCAATGTTTTTTTAGATACTCATATTTTGTGAAACCATGACCATAGCTAATTTTAAAACAATGTCATCATCTTTTTTTATAGCTTTATTTATTTATTTATTTATTCATTTTTATATGGTGCTGAGGATCAAACCCAGGGTCTCCCATGTGCTAGGCAAGCACTCTTCCACTGATCCACAGCCCCAGCCTCCAATGTCATCACCTTCAAAAGAAAAAAATACCAAACCTCTTTTTTCAATCACTCCCTACCTTTCCTAACCCTTTCTTAGTCTTAAGGAAACACTAATCTAGTTACTGTATCTGTATAATTCTTAATTTCTAGAGATATCAAATGAATCATGTAATGAGAAATATCTTATGAATGTTTTTTTTTTTGCTTAGCATAATGCTTTCATATTCATCTATGATTTTGTGGTTTGTATATGAGCTGTCTTGCAAAGGCTCATGTCTGGGAGCTGGGACTCATGTCTGGGAGCTGGGGCTTATGTCTGGGAGCTTGAAGAACTTGACAAGCCTGTGTGAGGCACTGGGTTCCATCCTTAGCACAAAATATTGGTACTGAGAAGTGGAGTCATTGCTGTGATGAACCTCATCATGTGGTTTTGAACCACTTGGAACTGGTTTTTAGGAGTAGGTTGTAAAAGTTTGGAGATTCAGGCTAGAGAAGTCATAGAAGTGTAAGCAGACTTTAATGGGTGATTGTGGTGAGAGCTCACAAGACCAGAATGCCAGTAAGACTGCAGAGAGAAAACACTGAGCTTGTGAAGTTCCAGAGGGGAAGGGAGGATTCTATTGAAAACTGGAATAAAGGACATTAATTTTACATTCTGGCAAAGAAATTGTCTACATTTTGCCCTAATATCCTGAGACTTTCCATGAGACTGAATTTAAAGGTGATGGAATGATAAATCTGGCAGAGAAAATTTTAGGGCAGAACAATGTTCCAGTGGTGGCATTGGTATTTCTGGCATTTTTAGCAAGTTTACTGTGATAATCAAGAACAAAAAGGAGAGGGATCAGCATTCTCATATCAGAGAAAACATTCACCATTTGTTTTTGGGGAGGATTGGCTTACTTCATTTAGCATAATATTCTCCAACTCCATCCATTTCCTGCAAAGAACATGATTTCATTCTCCTTTAATGCTGAATAATATTCCATCGTGTATATATACCACAGTTTCTTTATCCATTCATCTACTGAAAGTCATCTAAGTTGGTTCCACAATTTTGCTACTGTGGATTGTGTTGCTATAAGCATTGATGTGGCTGCGTCCTTGTAGTATGCTGTTTTTAAGTCATTTAGGTACAAACTGAGCAAAGGGGATGGAGGGGAAGGGAGGGGGCACAGGAGTAGGAAAGGTGGTTGAATGACATGGACACCTAAGTATATGTATGAAGACAGGGATGTTGTGACTCTACTTTGTATACAATGAGAGACATGAAAATTTGTGTTCTACATATGAAATATGAATTGAAATGGATTCTGCTGTCAAATATAACAAATTAGAATCTCAAAAATATTGAAAGTAGGGTGTGCAAACCAGTTAACTATATTTCTCTTTAACATGCAGAATTCCTATGCTCTTGAGCACAGCAATGTTGACCTTGTCTTTTCTTTCTTTCTGATACTTGGAACATGGAAATAAAGGCTGAAGCAACAGCAAAGAGAGAGAGAGAGAGAGAAAGAGAGAGAGATGAGTTGGGAAAAATAATACAAAATTAATGAAAGCAAAATGTTATTTTCAAATAAACAAATTCTAGAAATTTATTGATGTTATTGATGATATGAGTTAGGAACCACTGTTGCATACACATTAGTAGTAGTTCTTGGACCATTTATTGAAAGAACATTTTCCCATTGAATTTAATTAATTAGTGTTGCCCTTGATAATCATCTGAATATTATGTATGGGCCCATTCCTGAGATTTGTAATAATGTAATGGGGTTATATTTGTCAATACTTGGTCCAGAATCACAATGTTCTGAACTCTAATTTTGTTATGCTTCTGAATTTATGTTGAGGAAATATGATTAAAAACAAAATATTCTGTCAGCACAGAGATATTCTCTACTAAAGTGATAGAGAAAAAATACATTTATGTTTGACTTAGTATCAAACCAGAATGTGATATGCATTAAAACAAGTTGTCTAAGCGAACACAAAGACAGATAAGAACCATACCTATTACATATGTTTTCAATATTAAAAAAAAAGAAAAAAAACTACTCCTAAAGTAAGAGGACCTGACAGTACTTTTGTCACATGTAGTTGTTTTTAAACTTCTCATGGTAATGGCAGTACCAACTTTGTATTAGCTATAGGAGCTGGGGAATAGGAGATCAATGTTTCTTGACATTTCTAGTTCAAAAATATGGCATCCAGTCAGTTCTCAAAGGACAGAAACTTCTGCATTTTTCCCTCTCTGGGACTCCAGAGAAATTTCACTGCATTGGAGTGGGTAGCTGCCTTGTAAACCCAAATTAAACCAAAATAGTGATGAGGAACCATGTGTAATAGATAGCTTACATCATAGTAGATAGCTGTTGTGACATGAAAAAAAAAATGAGAAAAATGCTCCAAAGAACCACTTTGGAGCACCACTCTAATATGCCTTACAAAAGGTGCTTAAGGCCAGGTACTGTGGGGTACCTGAACTATCCCAGCTACTCAGGAGGATGAGGCAGGAGAATTACAAGTTTGAGGCTAGCATTAGTGAGACTGTGTCTCAAGTTAAAAATAAATAAGTGAATAAAAAGGGAGCTGGAAATATAGCTCCATTTTTTCATTATGCCCCTAAGTTCAACACCTAGCACCACCAAAAAGAAACATTACTGCCATCATGAAAATATGTGAAAGTATAAATTCAAATAGAAGAGCAGATACATGAAAAGGAAGATAAGAGAACATCATTGATATACTAAGCCATGAAACCACAAAGATAAGCAAAAGAGAAAGAAAAAACCAAAGAGTATTAAAAACAACTAGATGAAAACAAACAACCAATAAATAAATAATCAACAGGAGTAAGCTCTTGCTTATCAATAATAATCTTGAATGTAAAACTGAGTGAATTAACCTGTTAAAAGTCATGTATTAACTGAATAGATAAAAATAGGACACTTCAATATGCTGCATAAAAGAAATTTTCTTCACCAGTGAAGACACACAAAGAACAAAAGTATAAGAATGACTAAAGACACTCTGATCAAATGCAAACATTTAATAAGAAGGAGTAGCTATATGTCTGAAAGTATATAAAGTATAAGAATAATAAAGGAAGAATAAAGGAATACCACTATCTAATAATCAAGAGATAAATTCCAAATATATTATGATGATATATTTATATGTTCATAATGTCAAAACATTCAATTTTATATAACAAAGCCATTAAACCTAAAGGGTAAGATAGGCTAAAAACAATAATAATGGGACTTCAATCCCTCACTCTTATCAATGGATTGATCAGCCAGACAGAATATTTTTAAAAAGAAATATACTATAGATCAAATAAACTTTACAGACATTTATGGAATATTCTTTCCAATATATACTAAACATTCATTTGTTCCATCAGGGCAGGGAACTTTCTGTAGAACAGACCACATATTAGGGCACAAAATAAGCCTTAAATGTTCTGAAAAACTGAAGTAATAACTTAAATCTTCTCTGATAACAATGAAATTAAACTATTGGTGAGCAGAAAAAAATTGAAATTATACAAATATACAGATACTAAAACCCTACTTCTCAACAAGCAATGGGTAACTGAAAAAAATAATAAGGCAAATAAAAACTTCCATGAAACATGAAAATGGAAATACAATATACCAAAATGCAGGATGCCCTAATATCAGGCCCATGAGGGAAGCTTATAGAAATAAGAACCTAAATCAAAAATAATATAAGGATTTAAAATAGGGGCTGTAATATTCAACTAGCTCTGGGGGAAAAAAGAAGGAAAATATTGTCTGACATCTCTAGATTAAATCAATGATAAGATTTTACACAATAATTTAGATTCTCTGGCCACAGCCTTCTTTTTATTTTATTTTATTTTTTTATTTTTCCAACACAGCAGATAGCAGCTAAATATCAAACTTTCTTTATCCCAATTTCTTGAATGACAGTGAAATTTATAAAGTAGGTAAGAATTAAACTTATATTAAGGTACCGATTTGGGGGTGATTGTCATCAAATTATTACTTAATTTATATTGAGAGATATGAGCACTATCATATTTGGTTTTATTTTGTTCCTCTACTATAAGTTTATATTCAGAACAAACCAATCACTACAAAAACAATAAAACATCATGCAATCAAAGGACAAAATGCAGTTTCTAAATTGAATAATCACTAACCTAATTGAAAAGTGATTTAATAAATCCAGGATAATCTCATAACTAAACTTTTTTATGATGGAATAATAGGCAAAATTTGAGTGATAAGAACACATTTCTCTGGGATTTGTTTCACTATTTCTAATAATTTATATTCAAAAGCAATTTTATATTCTGTATTATATTTCTATTTAGATTGTCAGACATTTCACATAACTATGAGAAATTTCCCATATTCATAACAAAATCCTTTTGGCACATATTATACAGTATTTCTTGTTATTTCTCTGATTGTGAGTAAACATGAAGTAAAACAGAGTTATAAAACATATTCCCTCATAATGACAGCTACTTTATCACATCATGTATAAATAATAATTATGGCCAAAGAGAAAAGCCTATTAAAAATGAGAGTTGCTACTCAGGTGTGAATGTTCCAACATATTTTTTACTTCAGTGTAAATAAAATTGTTTCTTAATTATCTTTTTAAGAATCTTATATCCTGGAGATGTTATTATAGAAATATATCACAAATGGTTTTGCTCTAAGTTCTACTGTAATTGATATATTTATTCCACGTTGGCAGATTATTTGTATAGTTATTTGATTATGATTTTAACTGCTTTCAGTGAATTCAAGCAGAGTATATATAGTGAGATAGAACCAAGATAAATAAGAATATATTATAGTATTAACATGTTTCTCTCCACAAATGGAAATGAGATATTTAGAGGATACTAGTGGGAAGATAAAACCATTGAATTTTCTCAATGCTTAAATTTTCTATTTTTTTTCTTAAGTACAACTAGAAAAGTAGAGTTGCCTAAATTATAAGAGCTCATCTCATACTTTCCTACAGATTATAACTTATAGCAAAGGTGGAATATATGGGATAAATATAGCAATAAAGTTTTATATATATATATATATATATATAT
>NW_026000261.1:13865683-13896997 GCF_001458135.2 Marmota marmota marmota
TATATATATATATATATAAATGTAAGCAGGCAGAGAGTTAAATTTTAATGGAACATCACAATATTTCAAAATATTTTATGGGGATTAGTTAATTAGAATATGGAAGATTGACTCATCCTTCATTTACATTCTATATATATATATATGTGTGTGTGTTTGTGTGTGTGTGTGTGTGTCATGAAATACTAGTAATTGAAACAAGGTAATGTATTTACTCCACAAAACAATTTTTATGTATTTTTTTATTTTTAGTTTTTGCTTTTGGTGCATTCAGATTTCAGAAAACTTAAGTTTTATAAATACCCCAGTTGTGCTGAATGCAGTCACACATGCCTGTATTCCTGGTGGCTGTAGAGGCTAAGGCAGAAGGATCACAAGTTCAAAACCATCCTCATCAACTTAAGAGAGGCACTAAGCTACTTAGCAAGACTCCGATTCTAAATAAAAATATAAAAAGGGAAGGTGGCTCAGTGGTTAAGTGCTGCTGGGTTCAATCTCCAGTACCAAAACCACAAAAACAACAACAAACATAGCTAAGTTGTGACCTTCCAAATCAAAACAATAAAGAAAGAACCAAAGAAAGAAAGAAAGAAAGAAAGAAAGAAAGAAAGAAAGAAAGAAAGAAAAGCAAACAAAGGAGAAGAAAGGAGAAGGAGTAGGAGAAGGAGACATAAAATCAACAAAAAAAGCAGCCAAGTTTAAATTCTTTTATCTCCCCTATTTCTATTGCTTTATTATGATTTCATTATTCTGTATTTGTACAGCTCAGAGGATTAGAACTTAAACTTGCTTATAAAAAAAGCAAAATAAATTTTTGATAGTAAAGTGAATGCTTACTCTATATTTGGTCATTCTTCTTGAGTGAACAGGAGTGACTTTAACATTGTTCTAAAAATACTATAATGGAAAGGAACAACAAAACAATAAAATACCACATTAAATTAAGCATATCAGAATATCAATCAGATATATTAGTGAAATGTTCAGATAATAATTTGAATACTTATATAAATAAACTAAAATTATAATAATGTAAATCCAACTACTTTAATCAACCATGTGTAGAACTGTTGATATTCTCTTTATTTTTATTTCTGCTATCTTTCAATGTTGTAGAAGTTCTGTGTGGATACTTTGCTGTGTATTGGTTAATTAATAAACAATATTCATATATTATGCATTAATTACTATTTATAAAATATTAAATCTAATGATTTATTTTAATTGGTATTCTATGAAAGTATTGATTTTCAAATACAATTTAAATAAATGTGGAAGTTTTTTTTATGTAAAGCTTCATCTCATATTGAATGGGATAAAGATTTTTTTGTTTTTTCCATGTGCAAATTAATATTTTCATAACCATAAAAATATTGCAGTGAATCAAAGACTTTCTGTGATGATATAGTTTCATTTTAAGCACTAACAATTCTTTTTATATGTCAGTATATCATGTTAGTGTTTTCTGATTTTTAGGAAAATTTAAACTATTAGCTCATTGAACAACATGAAAGGTAACCAAAAGTACTTGCTTTGAATTTTAAACAAGTATTTTTTTTGAATGTCAGAAAGCATATATCTTAGATCTTGAAAAAGCATTATAGCATAATGAATAAATTTTATAGCATAAATATTTTGGAACTACAGCAGTTGTGAATAATGAAAGAAAAATATTTTCGCCTTTCAGGTGACAATACCCAAAATACTAAATCATCATTGGTTTCTATTTTCTCACTTTAATTCACATGCACCATAAAGTGAGATGACTAGAAACACTTTTCTCTTTAGACTCCAAAAGAATTATGTCATGTATCTTAAGAATGATTGTTTGTTTTTATTTAAAAGTGTTTGTCTCAAATTTTAACTCAAATTTGAAGGTGCATATTGGTACTTTCAAATGTGTTTTAATGTTTAACCTGTTTTTTTGTTATTGTTGTTGTCATTATGATTATAATGTCTGAGACTGTGACCAACATATGAAAACTATTAATATATATATAATGAAGTGTCTTTAGGAGCATAAAACTATTATAATTTTCTTCAGCATTCAAAATCAGTACTGGTTTTTCACTTACAGTTAGATAGTATTTTAGTTACTTGGACTGTCAAATCCTTGAACGGTCACTGCGGTATTTATTCCATTTAGGCAAATCATATTATAAACAAGTGGTTGAAGGACTGGTGTTGTGACTTAGTGGTAGAGTGCTCACCTCGCATGTATAAGGCACTGGGTTTTATCCTCAGCACCATATAAAAATAAATAAAATAAAATAAAAGTGTTGTGTCCATCTAATTAAAAAAACAAACTTGGGTGAAATTTGTTTCCTCCTACCTTTCTTTCCTTCTTTCTCTCCCCCCACCCGGTCTCTTTCTTTCTTTCTTTCATTTTGGGAACCAAACCAAGGCTCTTGCACATGCTAGTTATGTGGTCTATACTGACCTATATCACTAGCCTTGCTTGTGTTTCTTAAATAGTGAGAATTGGTACTTAAATACTGAGAATATACTAGGTTTCCTTGGATGGGTAGAAAACATGCAATCAAATATACACTATCAAAAATTAAGTAACTATTCCTATATCCATAATTTATAACATAGTTTAGAGTAGACTGAACTAATTTAGAACAAGTTAAATAAGATTTATGGAATACTTCATATGTGGCTACAGACTATTATTTAATCATTAATCTATTTGATCTTCATGATAACACCATGAATTTATATCCTAAATATTTTGAAAAGTGAAGAGGATAAGACACAAGTTGATTTGACAAGGACATAATTTGGATTAATAGAAGACACATGATTTGAACACAAGCAATGTAGATTCAGAGCTCAAGCTTCTATTTTTTAAATTGTTTAAAATTAACCCATAAAATTGTGTTTATTTGTTGTAGAAAATATAACGTTTTGAAATATGTATAGACTGTGTAATTCTTACATGTAGCTTTTTTTAAAGAGAGAGAGGAGAGAGAGAGAATTTTTTTGGTATTTATTTTTCAGTTTTCAGTGAATACAACATCTTTATTTTATTTTTATGTGGTGCTGAGGATCAAACCCAGCGCCCCATGCATGCCAGGCGAGTGCATTACTGCTTGAGCCACATCCCCAGCCCCACATGTAGCTGTTTTAAAAACACATTACCTTGGGCTGAGGTTCTGGCTCAGTGGTAGTGCAATCATCAAGCACATGCAAGGCCCTGGGTTCAATCCTCAGCACCACAGAAATATAAATAAATAAAAGAAAGGTATTGTGTCCAACTGTAAAGAAAAAAATAAATATAAAAAAATCAATGAAGCATTCCTTTTAAAAAATACATTACCTCACATAGTTGTCATTTTTATGTGTGGTTAGAACATAATGTCTAGTATGTAAGTTTTGAATTTTTCAATAATAATTATGTTATCCTTAACTGTAGTCACCTTGCTGTACAATAGATATCTTGAAATCATTTGTCCTAATTGTAATCATGTATCCTTTGACTAATATTTTCTCAACTTATCCTACCACAAATCACATTATCCTCTGATAACCACCATTCTGCTCTAAAATTCTGAGATTAACTTTTTTAGATTCTACATCAGTAAAATCATATGCTATTTGCCTATCATGTTTGTTTATTTCCTTTAACATAATGTACTCAGGGTTTATATATGTTGTTGAAAATGACAGGATTTCCTTGTTTTTATGTCTCAACAGCATTCTGTTATCTATACATACAACATTTTGGCATTTATATACGAATGGATACTTAGGTTGATTCCATATATTGGCTATTGTGAACAATGATGAAATAAATAGCAGAGTGCAGATATCTCTTCAGTATACTGATTTTCTTTTCTTTGGACACATACTCAGTACTGAGATTACTAGATTACATGGTAGCTATATTTTTAATTTTTAAAAGGGCCTCAATACTTTTTTCATGATGGCTGTATTGATTTACAATCCAATAACAGCATTCCTTTTCTTCACAACCTCTCCAACACTAATTATCCTTGTGTTTTTGCTAATAAGCAATGTAACATGAGTGAAGAGATATCTCATTGTGGTTTTGATTTGTATTTTCCTGATAATAAGTAATTTGAGCTGTTTTTTTATATGTTTTTTGTTTATTTCTATATATTCTTTGGAGAAATGTCTATCCAGGTCTTGAACCCATATTTAATAGAGTTATTTATTTTCTTGCTATTAAGATGACTGACTTCTTTGTTTATCCTTATCAGATGTATAGAAGCAAGTATTGTTTCCCATTCTGTACATAGACTCTTCACTCTGTTGATTGTTTATTTCTCTGTTTTCGCACTGGACATTAAATCCAGAGGTGCTTAACCACTGAGCCACATCCCCAGCTTCCCCAACTGCCCTTTTGTGTGTGTGTGTATGTTTTATTTTGAGACAGTTTTACTAAGTTGCCTTGGGACTTGCTAAATTATTGAGGCTGACTTTCAGCTTTTGATCCTCCTGCCTTAGTCTTCCAAGCTATTGGCATGGTGTTAAATTTGAGTTATTTATATATTATGGAGATTAATCCTCTTTTGGCAGAGTAGTTGGCAAATATTGTCTCCAATTCTGTGATCCATATTCACACTGTTAATCATATCTTTAGTTATTTTTTCTTTCTGTTTTGGGGAGCTTTTTGATTTAATATCATCCAACTAATTGATACTTTATTCAATTTCTTGAGGTTTTGGAGTCTTAGTAAGGAAGCCTATGACAACACTAATATGTTAGAGTGTTGACCATATGTTTTACCCTAGCAGTTGCAGTGTTTCTGGTCTAATTACTAGATCTTTGATTTGCTTTGAATTAATTTTGTGCAGAGTGAGAAATAGACATCTAATTTCATTCTTCTGCATATGGATATCCAGTTTTCCCAGCAACATTTGTCACAATGGCTACCTTTTCTCCAACATACAATTGGGACGTCAGTCTAAAGTCAAATGACTGTATGTTGTGGATATTTTTTTGCGACTTCTGTTTAGTTGGTACTCACGTTTGTTTGATGATGATATCATTATTTATTTGTTACTAAAACTTTGTAGTATATTTTAAGACCAGGTATTGTGATGTCTGTAACATTGCTCTTCATATTGTTTTGGCATTTCTCTGAATCCTATTCTTTTGTATGAATTTTAGTTTATTTAGTACTATCTTTTCTAGCTACTGATAAATGTCTTTGGAGTTTTGATAGGGATTGCATTAAATATATATCACATTTTTTTGTAACAAATCCATTTTGAAAAACATGATTCTGTTTGTCCAAGAGCATGGAAGTTATTTCTATCTTCTAAGGTCTTTTTAAATTTATTTCATCTGTCTTCTGTAATTTTTATTGTAGAGGTCTTTCATTATTTAGTTAGATTTATTCCAAAGTATTTTTGAGGCTATTGTGAATGGAATTGTTTTCCTGCTTTCCTTCTCTGTGCATTCATTAATGGAGTATACAAAAGCTAATGACTTTTATATGTTGAATTTGTATCCTTCTACTTTGCTGCATTTGTTCATCAGCTCTAGAAATCTTCTGGTGGAGTATTTTAAATTTTCCAAGTATAATATCATTCCAACAGCAAACAGAGATATTTTTACTTCTTTTTCTATTTGCATCTGCTTAATTTTCTTGCCTTGCCTAATTGCTCTGGATAGAGTTTCAAGAATGCATAAGAGTGTTTAAAGTGGAAATTCTGGCCCTATTTTAGGTATTACAGGAAGTACTTTCAGTTTTTCCCCATTCACTATGATGTTGTCTTTATGTTTTTTGTATGTAGTCGTTATGATGTGAAGGTAAGTTCCTTCTATTTCTAGTTTCTTTAGTGATTTTAATATGAATGGATTTTTGATTTTTTGAAGTATTTTTCTTCATCTATGGAAAGTATGGTGTGATTTTTGACCTTAATTCTATTTATGTAATGAATTACATTTATTGATTTGCATACATCAAACTTGCATCTCTGAAAGGAATTCAAATTAATAATGTGTACAATCTTCTTAACGTGTTTTTGAATGTGGATTGCTAATATTTAAGTAAGAATTTTTGCATCTGAGTTCATCAGGTATATTAGTTTCCAGTTTTCTTGATATGACTTTTCTCATTTTGGTATCCATGTGATACTAGTTTCCTAGAATGTATTTGGGAGTGTTCCCTCACTTTTTATTTTATGGAATAATTGGAGGAAAATTAGCACTTGTTCTTTAAAGGTCTGGTAGAACTGGGATAAGGATCCATATGGTCCATGATTTTTGCTGAAATGATTTGTTTGTTGTTTCAATCTCATTAGTTTTTATAGGTGTGTTTATGTTTCTATATTTTCTTGGTTCAGTTTAGGTGTATTACATGTGTCTATAAATTTGTAAATTTTCACAGCACCATTTATAGAAAAGACTATCTTCAAGTCATGAGAAACTATCTGCTGTACCATATTCTGTACATGTTTTATTATTATTATTATTAGTAGTAGTAGCAGTAGTAGTAGTAATAGTAGTATCATAGCCATAACCTAGTCAGTGAATTAATCTCTCATGGGATTAATTGAGTGGTAAATGGAGGCAGGTCAAGTGTAGCAGGAGCAAGTAATTTATTGGGGGGGGGGTGACTATGAGTTGTATATTTGTATCTGGTGAGTGGTGTCGCTCTTTCTCTCTGCTTTCTGATCATCATATAAGCTGCATACCTCTGCCACACTCTTCCACCGTGATGTTCTGCCTCATCTCCAGCCTGAGGAATGGGGCTGGACTTCTATGGACTAAGACCTCTAAAGTGGTGAGCCCTCAAATAAACCTTTCCTCCTCTACAATTGTTCTGATTTGGTCTTTTAGTTGCACCAGTGAAAAAGCTGACTAAAACAATATGCTATCTGTATTATTGAAGAAAATGCTTTACATTTCCTGCTTCAGATAAACATTTCTTAATCAACTGGAACTTTTTTTCTTCATGTAAAGTATACTTTTGAATCCATATAGTTATTTAATATAGTGCAAGCCAAAATAGTTATTTAATAATATAGTTATTTAATAACATAGTGAAAGCCAAAATAGTCTTGCAAGTATTCAGGATGTTAAATGATAACAAACTAATTTCCCCATGCCTTCTTCATAGATTTGCTAACAACAGAAATCAATAACCTGATATCCCTGTCTCATGACAGGAAGATGTATTATGGAAATACAAAGGGTAATTAAAATCGCTTATGATTTCCTTTTTTTCTATTAATTTTCAAGTTTATGTCTGATCAGATTAATCAAATAATCTCAGTTCTTCTATATTTAAATTTCTTCTCTTATGGCCATTTGAATCCCAGTACACAATCAAGAAAGGTACCAGTGATTCCATGTTTTAAAAATTACTATATTTAACAAGATAGCTTGCTGCATGCCATAATAAATAAATGACCCTTGTGGTTCCATAAAGTAGAAAGCCTATATCAGTTGGTGTTCCTTGAATAGATTCTATGGAATTGCCTACTTTTACCTTTTCCACAGTTTGACAGATTTTTTTTTTACCAACTTTTACCTTTTCCACAGTTTGACAGATTTTTTTTTTACCATTTTTAAATGTATGTCAGGAATTAGATTGTGGGTTTTATTATTAGGGTCAACCAAAGGCCACTGGATGCTAAGAACACCTTAATAGGCCCTTAATGCCTATTACCTCAAATAAAAATTCCCTAAACCTACTTTACTTATTATGCAATTATATAGTGATTTTGAGATACATTCTTTCAATCATCTAGGCTTTTACCTTAAATTATTTCTGAAAAATCAACAGATTTAAACAAAGTATTGGAGAATTTTACTACATTAATGAAATCTATAATTGAATATGGCTTGAAATAAAAATGAATTGAATAAAATACAAATGCAGGAGAGAAAGGAAACTAGTTATAACTACTTTAAGTCTTCCAGAAGTTACATACTAGGCAATGTCAGTCTTTATTATGCTTTTAAAAACGGAATGGGTCTTAAACACAAGTCCTTCTATCTGCTTTTTGGAAGTATATAAAGATTGATACTCTGCATACATTTGGATGTTTAACAAATATACAAAATAGAAGTAATTATATGCTACATGGTACAGAATATATATTTGCCAAACAAAAAGACAAACACTCTTCAGATTTAATTACTATAAATGCCAAGAAAGAATTCAAATTCAGTGGTTCTGGAACTTTAAAACCCAAATTATTTGATATATTTTAATCTGCTTGCAGCCTGTAGTCAATAGGATACATGCAGCTTCCATTGAATCTGTAATTGAGTTGCCCATCAATACAAATCCTGACCTGTAAAATGAGTACCTTGATCATTATCTATTGTAATGGGCTGGCTGTACAAGGCCATCAACATTGTTATACAAATCATAATAAGCTGGTTTGTTTGATCTTTGGGCTAGACAAACAACAAGGCTGAAACTGTATTCATTGTCATCATGGCAAACATAGTCCATTTTGACTTTGGTAAAGGTCCAACATAGTCAACCTGACATCAGGTCAAAGGGATTTTTCTATGTATTGTTTGGCTATTCATGACTCCAAAGTGTTGGGTTTGAATATTCCTCAGTACAAACCATGCATGCATTGTAAGCCTCTATCAGTGTTTTCCATGTTAAAGGCAGGCCCCACTGTTTAATTACATCCCACATAGTTTTCCTACCTGCATGTTGTAAGCAGTGGTACAACCAAACTTCCAGCTTGGTAGGAGACACCTCCTCTAATCACCACACCCTAGCCAAAGCATCTCTTCATAATTCCTTAAGCTAATCAGGGGACCATGGCCAGTAACATGTATTATAGTTATTTCCATTTCATGGCCTATGGCCCGAAGGTCCTGCCACATAGCTTAACACTACAAAGGTTGATGCCCCACCATCCAGTTGTCTACTTTCCATGTAGTGATCCACAAAATTAACCCCTTAAAAACAGCTCAGTTATCTGTACAGATAATCAGGAGTCCTGGTTCATGCATTCCCACCATCCATATGGCATGTAACGCAACCCACTGGCTGCTTGGCTCCATTAAAGAAGTCTAGTGGCCCAAGCACTCTACTAGGTCCATCAGTTTACCAAGCACTTCCATCCACTGTAACTGCTTTATCCTTAAAAGACAATGGCTCTATTGATTCACATGTATTAGCACAATGTGGTATTTCCTCAGGTGCATATTGCACCAGGCCTAGAATCTGTTGAAGTTTATGGGACAGGGTATTAGTAGAAAAAGCACTCCTTTGTTTCCAATACACCCTTTATTTTGCTAGGATAGGTGTCTTGGTTATACCTGTCCTCAAGGTAATTGCCTAATTCTGCACCCATCTTGCCATATGATACTTGATATGCACCAAAACTTCAGCAGCACCTGATGGCCTCTAAGACCACCATGGCTACATACACATATGCAAGCTGTTTCTCTACCAAGGTGTAGTGAGCTTCTACATTCTTTCATAACTGACCAGAAACCTGCTGGTCTTAATAGGCTCATGCCATATTAAGATTACATGGATTACATGAATATCTAGCTATTAATATTAGCATATGGACCTGGGAATTCATCTGATTTGCCAAACACCAAGTTACATTCAGCTCCAGTATCCACCAATACCCTCTGAATATTGTTTAGGGACCCTTGGAGAGCAAGCTCCACATGTGGTTGTCAGTCTCCACCTATCCCTGCAAGGTGGGACACCTTAGCCAGTTTCCTAGACATACTGGAACAAAGTCCCTTCACACTCCCTGGAAGCATTCAAATAGTCTTTCAATTGCACAGTTCAGGCTTCCCGGCATGCCTGTTTATCTCTGTCTATTTTCAGGTATTGTTGTGGGCACAGCTGCTTCCACAACTCAAGAAGGGCTATATCAGGCTGGAGGTCTACCTTCTCTTTATATACCCCTGTTGCCAGATCAGCCCACATCTACATATGAATGATTCTTTTTTAATTTTATTTTATTTTTTAGTTGTCGATGGACCTTTATTTATTTATATGTGGTGTTGAGAATTGAACATCATGCCTCACACATGCTAGGCATGTGTTCTACCACTGAGCTACAATCCCAATCCCCATAAGAGTGATTCTAATGTGACACTTTTTCCTTTGTTTCTAGTTTCTAGGCCTCTGTTGCTCTGTGTACATTTTTTTGACTGCCATTTGCTCTTTTATTCTCCTGGGCTAGCCATTATGGTAGTAACTTCATTAATGCAGCACCCAACATATGGGGCTAAAACAGCCATCAAGCATCCAAAAGTGGTGGGTGGGGCATGCTGAAAAACCAGGTCTCTTGTGCCACTAGTAAATCTTTCATCATCTGATCCCTGTGTCTTCAAATTAAATGTTGCATAATACATACCAAACTCTTGTAGAATCTAAACCAAATCAGCATAGGATTGCCATTTACTCACAGTTTCTGGTAGCTCACCAGCATTGGTTCGCTGTCCATAAACCCAATTTATAGAAAGTGATTATTGTTTTCATGCATGCAATTGTTCTGTAATCGCTGTCTCAGCAAGGGGTGGCTGGTGATAGATGTCAGACACTCCATCTTAGGAGAGGAAATAATGCTCTCCACCCCTACATCCCACAGTTGAAAGACCCATGCAGCTAAGGGCTCCCCAGGAAGCTGGTGAAATTGCTTACCCAAGTCCCCTAATTCTGCCTGGGTGTATGGCAGTATGTAGTATACTCTATAACATTCAGCTACCCTACTGTCTGATCTCCAAGGCCCTGGGGCTGCTAATATTTCATCTTCTGATGCACCATGAGGTGGGCTCACAGTAGGGGTTTCTCCACAGGCTCTTCTTCAGATTTCATCATACCCTGGAGATTGTGGACCAGCCTGCTTCAGATACCTCAGCTTCCAAAGTGAAATATGCTCCTCCAAGGCTTCTTGCTTCTCTTGGAGGGTGCAGAGGTGGGTGGAGTACCACAAAGACTGGTCCATTTAGCTTTCAAAGTAGTGAAAAAATCCACCCCACTTTTTCCACTTCTTCCCAGTCAGCACTATTGTTTAATTGGGAATTCACTGTTTGCAAAGCCTCTATACTCACAACTTTCCACAGGAGCCTATGTCAATAGGACTGTGGCAGCCAAGTGCCTCATGTTAGTTGTGGGTCATGGCCAGTCCACTGTGTTTGATGCACCTCTCACTTATGTAGAATATGATCAACTATGCCAACTGTCACAATGAGGGCAATAACTCAGGCCTGAAAAGCAAGGTTTGGGGAGTCAGCAGTTGAAAGAAGATGGAGGCACATGGAAATATTGGTCATCTGGTCATCCTTTATTTGGAGGTGACAGAAATATCTCCTAGCCAGCCCCACCCTCAGATATTTCCATAAGCATTTTTAATATACAGGTCAAAACAAAGAACATACAGTGCATGGATTAAATAAGTGGGTGCATGTTCATAAGCAGATGTTTATGACCTTGAGTACATACACTGAATCAAAGTGTTTCTAACCTTGACTACACACTGACATAACATAGTTGATTCATGGCCTTGGTCATATACTAAAAGCATAAAGTAACTCACCAGAAGCCTCAGTGGGGGAGCCTAACTATAGACACAGTGAAAAACAAGAGGAAAATTATATTAGCATAGAACTAATAAAAAGATTCAACATCTGAATAATATGATTTATGGAAATAAATAACAGTCACAAATTTGAGAAAAAAATTCAAAACCTAAACTCATGTATGTAATTTATCAATTAACTCTTAGGGTAAATTAAAGATGCATTTAATCACAAAGGGTCATTTAATAGTATGTCTCATGTACTCCAATTAAAAAAAAGTTCAAAAATAAGCTTCAGAAAATTAATTGAGAACTCTAGTTAAGATATGTGATGCAAGATTTAAGGGAACATACACAAGAGGGGGAAAGGAGTGATGGTAAAAATTGATCCCAACATGAAAGCTGTGCAAAAATCCTAGAGAACAAGTATTTCAAACTGTAGTGGAACAGAAGACCCCAGGAGGATTTATTTAAGAGCATGAAGTATAAGATAATTCACATGTGTACATATAAGGAGGATATTTGCAATATTCTTGGAGATTATAACAATGAGATCTGAATGTTTATGTAAACATAAGTAATCAAAATCAAACAAAGAAACATATTAAACAAGGTAGGATAATCTCAAGATGAAAGAATATTATTTCCCAGTGCTCTCCCCCTTGAAAAAGCATGAGGATCAATTTGAACAATTATCAACACATGGAAACACCTTCAGAAGAGTTAACAAATATGAGTGAGAGATTATATCACCCGGGTGTAGTATAGAAATAAGAAAAAAAATACATTGAAGAAAACAGGAAGGCTAGTTGCAAATTATCTGAATCACTCCTCCTTAAGGCTCAGCAAACACAGTTCAGACAGAAAACCTCTTCATGGGAAAAGAGTGAGATGGAAACTCAGCCTTGTCATGGACCCAGTGCCATGCTTAATAAACCTCTGAAACCAGCAGCAGTCCTGCCCTCATACAGCTCTATGGTCCAAGATAGAATTCTTTATTAAGCTCTAGAGCTTCTTCAATGCTGATGTGATACCTGCAGATCCAGCCTTCAGCTCAGCCTCACCACTAGACTAGCTCACATAGCCCAGAGAGTAGGCTAGCAAGTGTGGGATCCAAGTCCCAAGATTGCTTAATGCAAGAATGGCCTTTATAACCTCAAATCTGACCCCCTACTTCATTCCAGCCCCCACAGACCCCAGAACCAGGTTGGCCTATGGACCCAAGTTTTAGGTTCTCTCCAGTATCATGCTAGCTGTTATCGTTTAGATATGAGGAGTCCCCCAAATAAACTTTTTCTTCTCTACACTGTTCTTGTTAGGTCCTTTGGTCACAGAGAAGAAAAAACTGACTAAAACATAAATTGATACCATTAAGTGGGAACATTTGCTGTGGCTAACCTGAACTTGTAGTTCAGATGCCTTTGAAGCTGGTTTGCCAGAAGAGGAATTTTGAAAAGTTTAAGAGTTACAAGCTGGAAAGGCTTTAGAACATTGTAAGAGTAATTTAATGTGTGATTCTGGATGGGCCTTATAAAACCAGAATGCTGATCAGATGGTGGACAGTGAATTATGGGCTCATAATGTTTCAGAAGAGGAGGATTCCATTGAAATTAGACTAGAATCCATTCATGTTACATTCTGCCAAAAAATTGTCTACATTTTTCACATGTCCTGGACTTTTCATGAATCTAACTTTAAAAGTGATAGACTAGTTAATCTGGCAGAGAAATTTTCAAGGCAGCACAGCATTTGGACTATGCCATGGATAGTGCTGGAAGCTTTTAGCCAAGTTTTCAGTGATAACAAGAAATATAAAGCAAAGCAAAAAGATATGAAAAACTCACATTTTAACCAGAAAAGTGTGAATAAGACTGGGGCTAAGGAAATTTTGGTTGTTTATGAGATTACTCTCACTAAGGAAAAGCTCAGTGCTTTACCCAGAAAAAATAGGAGAGATATCTTCAGGGTATCCCAGGAATTGGCAAGACCACACCCTTCTCATGCTAAAGGGTGTAAAACTAAAAATTCCTCTAAGAGGAGATCATGGGGGCATGCTTATATGAGTAGGGGGTGTAAGAAGTTGTTTCACTCTGCTCCAATAGTCACTCAGGGGCTGCTGCAGCTGTGGTACTAAAAGACTTCACTACTCCCCTATATGTTGGAAGAGCTTGGCATCAACCACATGGTGCTGTTTCTGAAAGATTGTAGGATGCTAGAGTTGGGGGTCATGAAGACTTCCTCCGAGATTTCAAAAGAAAGCCTGGGAGGCTAGGAACTCTGTAGCAGAATCACAGTCCCTGTGGGCTATTCCTAAGAGGTTTAAGAATGAAAAAGTGAGAAGGAAATGGAAGTAGCAATAGAAACCCTTGAGATTAAGAGATGTCAGTAATGTGAGATGTCTCCTGAGGAAATCTGCAGAAATTGATAAGGTAGAAACCAAGAGGGAGGCCATGTAAATGGCAAACAGCAAGGCCATAGGTGTGGAATTACACAAGCCCTTTGGAGAAAACATCACAATATTGTCTGTCCCACATGTTGAAAATGGAGCAATAGTAATTGTTTGCCTAGCTGGATTTTGGCTTTGCTTTAGTCTAATCTCTTCTCTCTATGCCCTTATTTCTCCCTTTTTTATTGAAAATATTTACCCTGTTCCATTACATATTGGATATGTAATATTCATTTGGTTTTGTAGCTGTTCATGCTAAAACTTTGACTTGGGTTTCAGGGCAGACTTTGTACTTGGACTTTTGGGCAATGATGACACTGTCAGATCATGGAGATCTTGAAAATGAACACGATTTAGTGGGATTGGGAGAAGAATATCATGATTTAGATATGAGGTGTCCCCCAAAAAGGTCATGTGTATAAAAAAAGTAAGAAGGTGCATAGGTAAAATGGTTAAATTGTGAGAATCTTTATTTAATCAGTGTGACTAGAGGAGATGGGTCACTATAGGCCTGTTTTGGGGTTTATGTCTTTTTTTTCCAATGAGCAGAGCTCTTTCTGCTTCTTCTCTGTCATGTCCTGAGGTGCTTTATTCCACCACACCCCTCCACCATGATATTCTGACTTACCTTGAGCCCAGAGGAATAGTTGGCCACCTATGTACTGAGATTTATGAGATTATGATCTCCAAATAAACTTTTACTCCTCTATGCTGTTCTTATCTGGTCTTTCATCACAAAGATGAAAAAGCTAACTAAAACACTAGCTTTTGAATCCCTAAGTACCAGGCTTGGTCCCATGGCTTTAAGCTTGAGGAGACTCAAGCTCTATCCCTACCCCAGTTCCAGCCAAGTCTCCATGGACTGAGGCTCTGAACATATAATTGAGGACTTGTGTACCATGCCTAATCAAGTATTAAGCCAGCTCCTCCAGTCTCAATCTCAATGGCCTACTTTCCCACCAGGTCAACATCCATGGAACTACAAGTAATAACACGGATTCCAGGCCCATCCTTGTATACTCAGGGTCTAAACTGTTTCTTATAAACCCTGTCAACTGATCTACGACAGCAGATGCCAGTTCCAGTTCTACAACCATGGGCTCAGGAATCAGATATTTCTTTTTGAGTCATAAATTCTGATTTGACTCCATGGAAAAAGTCTGCAAACTTAACCTCATTAGCCAAGTTCTAGGCCACCATCCATAGACCACAGTGCTAAGCCAGCTACTTTGCTAGAACTTGATGAAGTGAGGCATTCTGAAAAATCCAGGAATAATCCTTCCTGATTACTGCTTTCCCTTCAGATAGCCTTCCCAGAATCTTTGGACATATTGTTTGGCAAAAAAGCATTTCTTGCAAGTCAGCCTGTAGGGAATAGAATACACACATCCTTCAAACACGTAGACACAATCACAAAAAAATAAAAAGGATCACAAAAAAAAAAAAATCAAGAAAACATGACATCCATAAGGGGAATAAAAAAGCACCAGTAACCAAATATATAGAAATATTAATTCCAAAGAATTAATAATAATTATGTAAAAGAAACTCAGAACCATAAGAGAACATGTATGGACAACTAATAAACTGAAATAAAATTAGAAAACCAATACATTATAAAAATTCAAAGTTCAACAGAGAGATTAAAAACCCCAAAAACTAACCAAACAGAAATTCTGTGGCTAAAATTATAATGAGAGAAATAAAAAATATGAGAAACTTTTAACAGGGATTTGATTAGCAGAAGAATCAATAAGCTCAAAGACTGTAATTTACAATTACTTCATCAGATCAAATAGAAGAATAAAAAGAAAAAGAAGAAAAACAGAGTGAAAAAACTTTATCAGATTCAACTGAATTTAATATTGTAATTGTGATGTATAAATGACTTTTAACTCCACTATCAAAGTGAACAGGTAAAATTTTAAAATAATCATAATTTTTAGTAAAAATGACTATATCTATATTAATTTGTTAATGCATACATAGTGCCGAATGCATGTAAATTTTGACATCAATGACATAATATAGAGAAAAGAAGGTAATATGTAGAATGTTATGTACAGGTAAAATAAGTGACTATCAGCTTAAAATAGAGTTTATATATATAACATGATTTATGTAAGCCTTATGATAACCCCAAAGATAAAATCAGGCCAAACTCAACCATACTGGCCTATGTGGGTCCCAGGCTCACAGCAGGCCTGGTCAACCCCTCTCCCTGCAGAACAGACACCAGCCAGAGCCTAGCCTCTGGTGCAGGACCACCTCTTCTGACCAGCAGACAACTGTGGAAGCCAAGTTCCAATCCAGACCTCCCACACCAGCTCACAAAGGACCCAGGCTCTCAGTAGGCCAGGTACACCCCTCCCTGGATGGAGCACATACCCATTAGAGTCTAGTTTATGGCTCAGAACTGCACCTTCTGACCAGCAGTCTACCCTAGGCAGTCAAGCCCAGAGGCCCAGTTCCACCCACAACAATTTCCGCAGGACCCAGGTCCAGGATGCAATTGCATTCATTAAGAGACACCAGCAGGGTCTGGAAGCTCAACATCAAGGTGAGGTACAGACAATCTGCATGGATACTACAAGAATATAGGGAAGAAACTGCAATATGTCAGATCCATACTGCAAGAAAGGAAAACACATAGACAACATGGAAACAAAAGGAGAAAAGTGCCCCAAACAAACCAGGACACTATAATAACAGAACCCATGGAGAGCAAAGTTGGTGAAATGTGAGAGAAAGAGTTCAGAAGGTTCATAATTAAAATAATCTGTGAATTAAAGAATGACCTAAATGAGCAAATACAGGCAAAAATTCATCACTCCAACAATGAGATAAGACAGCAATACAAGTAGCACAAGATTTCTTCAAGAGAGATAGAGACTGAAAAAACAAAAAAACAAACAAAAACATCAGAAATCCTTGAAATAAAGAATACAATAAACCAAATAAAAAACTCAATAGAAAGCATAACCAACAGACTAGTTCACTTGGAAGTAAAATAAATAAATAATGAAGACAAAGTATACAATATGGAAAATAAAGTGGATCACATAGTGAAGATTGTTAGAAGCCATGAACAGAACGTCCAAGAATTATGGAACAGCATCAAAAGACCAAATCTAAGAGTTATTGGGATAGAGGAAGATACAGAGTTTCAAACCAAAGGAATGAACAAATCTCTTCAATGAGATAATATCAGAAAATTTCCCAAGTATAAAGAATGAGTTTGAAAAGCAAATACAAGAGGCTCACAGGACACCATATGTACAAAATTACAATAGATCTACACCAAGGAATATTATAATGAAACTGCCTAGCATACAGAATAAGGATAGAATCTTAAAAACCACAAGAGAGAGGAATCAGATCACATATAGTGGGAGACCAATTTGTATCTCAACAGATTTTTCAACCCAGACCCTCAAAGCCAGGAGATCATAGAACAACATATACCAAGCTCTGAAAGAAAATGGATGCCAACCAAGAATCTTATGTCCAGCAAAAGTAAGCTTTAGATTTGTGGATGAAATAAAAATGTTCCATGATAAACAAAATTTAAAAGAATTTACAACTAGAAATCCTTCACTATAAAACATCCTCTGCAAAATATTTCAAGAAGAGGAAATGAAAACAATGATGTAAATCAGCAGAGGGAGAGATTATACTAATGGCAAATCTAATCAGAGAAGAAAGCTAGTCAAGTTGAATAACAAAAATAAACAAAAATACCTGGGGATACAAATGATGTCTTAATAATAACCAAGAATGTTAATGGCCTAAAGTCACCAATCAAAAGACATAGACTAACAGATTAAATAAAAAAAATACCCAACAATATCCTGCCTCCAAGAGACACATCTCAGAGAAAGACATCCACAGACTGAAGGTGAAGGGTTGGAAAAAATCATACCACTCACATGGACTGCAGAAGCAAGCAGGTGTTTCCATCCTTATATCAAGTAGAGTAGACTTCAAACTAAAGTCAATCAAAGAGGATAAAGAAGGACACTACATACTGCTAAGGAAACCATACACCAACAAGACTGAACAATTATATATATATATATATATATATATATATATATATATATATATATATACACATATATCAAACAATATAGAATCTATGTTAATCAAACAAACTCTTCTCAAGTTCAAGAGTCAAGTAGACCACAAGACAGTAATTTTGGGTGACTTTAACACACCTCTTTCACCACTAGATATATCTTCCAAACAAAAGCTGAACAAAGAAATTATAGAATTCAATAATACAATCAATAACTTAGACTTAACTGATATATAAAGAATATTTCATCCTTCAATGAGAGAATATATTTTCTTCTCAGCAGCACATGTATCCTTCTCTAAAATAGACCATATACTATACCACAAAGGAACTCTTAGCAAATATAAAAAAAGTAGAGATACTACCCTGCATTCTGTCTAATAATGATGGAATGAAATTAGAAATCAATGATAAAATAAGAAATAAATTCCACTCCAACACCTGAAGACCAAATAGTATGCTACTGAATGAACAATGGGTTGCAGAAGATACCAAGGAAGAGATTAAAAAAAAATTTTAAAGGTGACTGAGAACACAGATACAACATATTGAAATATCTGGGCACTATGAAAGCAGTTCTAAGAGGAAAGTTCATTGCATGGAGTTCATTCCTTAAAAGATAAATATCAACAAATAAATGACTTAACATGCATATCAAAGCCCCAGAAAAAGAACAAATCTACAACAAAATCAGCAGAAGACAGGAAATAATTAAAATCAGAGCTAAAATCAATGACATTGAAACAAACAAAAAAAGAATTGAAAAAATTAACAGAACAAAAAGTTGGTTCTTTGAAAAAATACATAAAATTGTCAGACCCTTAGCCATGCTAATGAAAAGAAGTTGAGGGAAAACTCAAATCACTACATATGTGATGAAAAAGGAAATATCACAACAGATATACAGAAATACAGAAGATAAATAGAAATTATTTTGAAAACTTGTACTCCATAAAATATAAAATATCAAAGGCAGCAAGAAATTTTCTAGAGACATATAGATGCCCAAATTGAATCAGGATAATGTACACAATTTAAACAGATCAATGTCAAGTGATGAAGTAGCAGGCACCATCAAAAGCTCATCAACAAAGAAAAGCCCAGGACCGGATGGATACACAGCTTAGGTCTACAATACCTTTAAAGAAGAACTGATACCAATACTCTTCAACTTATTTAACAAAATAGAAAAAGAGGCAGCACGTTCAAACTCATTCTATGAGGCCAATATAACCCTGATTCCAATATCAGGCAAAGAAACATTAAAAAAAAAAGAAAAGAAAACTTCAGACCAATACCTCTAATGAATGTAGATGCAAAAAGTTTCAATAAAATTCTAGCAAATCGAATATTAAATCACATCAAAAAGACTATGCTTCACAATCAAGTGGGATTTATCCCAGGGATGCAAGTTTGGTTCAATATACAGAAATCAATACATGTAATTCATCACAATAGACTTAAAGGTAAGAATCATATGATCATCTCAATAAATGCAGAAAAATAATTTGACAAAATATAGCACCCCTTTATGTTCAAAACACTAGAAAAATTAGGGATATAAGAAACATATCTCAACATCATAAAGGCCATCTATCTAGGTCAATATCATTCTAAATGAGGAAAATTGAAGGCATCCCCTCTAAAAACTGTAATAAGACAGGGATGCCCTCTTTCACCAATTCTATTTCACATAGTTCTTGAAACACTGGCCAGAGTAATCAAACAGAAGAATGAAATTAAAGGGATATACATAGGAGAAGAATGACTCAAATTGGAACTATTTGCTGATGATATGATTCTATACCTAGAAGACCCTAAAAGTTCCAAAAGAAAATTTATAAAACTAGTAAATTAATTCAGCAAAGTAGCAGGATACAAAATTAACACCTATAAATCAAAGGCATTTCTGTACATCAGTGATAAATCCTCAGAAATGGAAATGAGAAAAACCACCCCATTTACAATAGCCTCAAATAAATAAAATAAAATAAAATAAAATGAAAAATACTTGGGAATCAACTTAACAAAAGAGGTGAAAGAACTATATAATGGAAATTAGAAAACTCTAAACAAAGAAGTCAAAATAACCTTAGAAGATGGAAAGAAATACCTTGCTCTTGAATAGGCAGAATTAATATTACCAAAATGACCATACTTCCAAAAGCAATATATAGATACAATGCAATTCTGATCAAAATCCCAATGACATCCTTCATAAAAATAGTAAAAGCAATTATGAAATTTATCTGGAAAAATAAGAGACTCAGAATAGCTAAAGAAATCCTTAGCAGAAAGAGTGAAGCAGGAGGCATCAATATATCAGACCTTAAACTATAGTACAGAGCAATAGTAACAAAAATAGTATGGTATTGGCTCCAAAACAGACTGGTAGACCAAAGGTACAGAATAGAGGACACAGAGACTAACCCACAAAATTAAAATTATCTTATATTAGACAAATTTGCCAAAAACCTGTATTGGAGAAAAGATAGCCTCTTCAATAAATGGTGCTGGGAAAACTGGAAATTCATATGCAATAAAATGAAATTAAACCACTATCTCACCATGCACAAAACTCAACTCAAAATGGATCAAGGACTTAGGAATAAAACAAGAGACCCTGTATCTAATAAAATAAAAAGCAGGCCATAATCTCCATATTGTGAGATTAGGCCCCATCTTCCTTAATAAGAATCCTGTGGCACAAGAATTAAAATCAAGAATCAATAAATGGAATGGATTCAAACTAAAAAAGCTTCTTCTCAGAAAAGAAACAATCTGTGAGGTGAACAGAGATCGTACAACTTGGGAGTAAATCTTTACCCTTCACGCATCAGATAGAGCCATAACCTGTAAGGTATACAAATAACTCAATAAGCTAAGCGTCAAAAAAACCCAATAGCCCAATCAATAAATGTGCCAAGAACCTGAACAGACACTTCTCAGAATATGATATACAATCAATCAACAAATATATGAACAATGTTCATTATCTCTAACAATTAGAGAAATGCAAATCTATGTACTATAAAATTTCATCTCACTCCAGTCAGAATGGTGGCTATCAAGAATAGAAATAACAATAAGTGTTGGTGAGGATGTGGGGAAAAAGGCACACTCATATATTGCTCATGGGACTGCAAATTGGTGCAGCCAATCTGGAAAGCAGTATTCCTTGGAAACCTTGGAATGAAACCACCATTTGACCCAGGTATCCCACTCCTCAGTTTATACCCAAAGGACTTAAAAACAGCATACTGCAAGGAAAAGGCCACATCAATGTTTGTGGCAGCAGAATTCACAATAGCTGAACTATGGAACCAACCTCAATGCCCTTCAATAGATGAATGAACAAAAAATGTGGCATATATACACAATGCAATATTACTCGGCAATAACAGAGCATAAAATCATGGCATTTGCAGATAAATGGATGGAGTTAGAGAAGATAATTTTAAGTGAAGTTAGTCAATTCCAATAAACCAAATGCTTATTTTCTTTGATAATGAGGCTGATTCATAGTGGGATAGGGAGAGGGAGTATGGGAGGAATAGTCCAAATCTAGATAAGGCAGAGGGGTTGGAGGGGAAGAGAAGGGGCATGGGCTTATAAATGATTGTGGAATGTGATAGTCATCATTTTCCGAAGTACATGACAACACAAATTAGTGTGAATATACTTTGTATACAACCAGAGATATGAAATATTGTGCTATATATGTTTAAAAAGAATTGTAATGCATTTGCTGTCATATATAAATAAAAAAGATAAAATCAGTAATTGATACATAAAAGATAAAACATATCAAAACTACCACTACATAAAAAAAATCATCAAATCTTGAAAGATAAACAAACAGGAGGACATATGGAACAAGGGAAGTACAAGCTAAGAGGATGAATATGATCAAGGTTCAATGTTTGCATACATGAAAATGTCACAAAGAAGCTCATTCTTTGTATAATTAATATGATTCAAAATAATTTTTAAAATAAAAGAAAAAGAAAACAAAAAATAAATAGTAAATTTATTGAAAATGTGTTTTGGGAGATGCAAATTAGAGTGTTTTTTCACCAAGTCTTACAAAGATTTTTGATTTGTTAAATTATGCATATATTAAATTTTAAGAGATAAAAATACATTAATAACACATTGTGGTTCCAGAATTGTTTCTCCTCAATCCTCTGGTGCTAGGTGTCAAAAGATTTGTCTTTAATTTAGGGGTAAAAGGAAGATATTCTATTGTTTCTGGCATGCTTCTTAATATATCTTTAGTAATCATGGATAGCTCCTAAAAAGTTTATATTTTTCATTTTAATATTTAGTGTTATAACTCTAAAAAGTCAGTTGGGTTGAGTGGAAAATAGTAAGATTGGTAGTCTGGCAAACTATGTTATAGTCCCAGTTCTGTAAACATGCTGTAACTATGACTCACTTAAAACTTTTGATATTGGAAAAGTAAAATAGAAATAGATTAAGTAATTTTGAAGTCCTCTAAGGTATTTATTATCATTTTCTGGTAGTAACATTAATAAAGTAGTCAGATGTTGCTTGGAATTAGTAGGTCAATAAGCAATTATTATAAATTAATTACAAAGTATTATTCTCTTGAATGAGTATTTTAAAAAAAAAACTCTATCCTGAAAATCAAATACAAATGAAGGAAAATAACTTGTTCAGTGCATTATCTCAAATCTGTGACAGTGTCAGATGTTTCCACATTCAAGTTTTCTTCAGTAATTTTTTTTTTCTTTCATGTAGGCATGTTTCCCAAAGTATATATTCAGCAGATCAGATAAATAGCCAGACCATTTATTTCATTCACTTTTATTCATGAGCTTGCTTATTGAAATTGAATGGTACTTAAGTGATATTTAGTCAACAAACAAAACACCATATACTAACTTAGCTCTGACATAATTTCTTTTGGGATTTCTGAGAGAAATAAATGCATAGAATGGCAAAGAAAGACAAAGAAATACTTTATTGATTTCTAGGATTTAGATCCTAAAACTAAATTTTGAACTTAAGTAATTTAGTCTAAACTGAATGGAAAACTCAGCTTCGCTGTTATATACATAGACGAGCTGAATCAAAACCAAGCCACAGGGCTGGGGTTGTAATTCAGTGGTAGACCACTTGCCTGGCACATGTGAGAAACTTAGTTCAATCCTCAGCACCACATAAAAAATGAATAAATAAGATAAAGATATTGTGTCCATTTACAACTAAAAAAATATAAAAAGTAAAAATAAACAAGTTTCAGAACTTGAGATGTAGCTCAATGGTACAGCATTTGCCTAGCATATGTAAGTCCCTGGGTTTGGTTCCCAGCATAGCCAAATTGAAAACAAAAACAAAGAAAAAAATAAAGAAAACAATAACTAAAACCAATCAGTTTCATAACTCATTATGATACAAGGAAATATAAACAAATATCTATCTTACAGTATAATCAAATACTCTGAAGAGAGTCAAAGATTAAAAAATAAAATATTCAATCTAATGTTTAATACCAGGGTGTGACAAGGAGGATTTGTAGGTCAGGTTGTTAGACAAAAGAAAGTTGTTCATAAATATAAAAGAAAAGTTTTCAATCTTTTAAAAACATCTTATAGGAGATGTAACTGGGACAAGCTTACACACGTCAGAGATTTCAGTTCCACTGAGCATTTCACTCATTATGTCCCAGGTTTAATAGAAATTGCCTTAATTTAATTTTCTGTATTTTCTTATTTGGGCTATTATGTTTCCACATTGGAAGGAATTTATGTTTGTTTTTCAACTATATGCATAAAACTGCCCAATAACCAAAACCTCACAAGCTACATGAAAATTTCCTATACTTTAATTAGTCACCTACTCACTTTTTCTGTCACATTGAAATATCAATTTCTCTCTTTTGCTGCGGTCAAACTACTTATCCAATTGTTTTATGTTCATATTTTCACATTAACAGCAAATACAATGTCATCTGTTAATTAAATCTCAAAAACAAATGTGAAAGAAAATAATATTTTTTATATTTTTTAAAAAAAATTTATGAGTCATGCGGGAGTAAAATGACATTAGCATTTATCAAACAAATTGATGTATCTGATTTATTGTTTCTTAATAGCCTAAACTATTTGATGTTAAGAATCTCAGTACTGATTTCCTTACAATGAATTGAGAATTAGTACTAAAAATATAAGATTTTATTGAGTGTAACTTAATATGGTTCTGCCATTATTTCAAGAGTTTGTGTAGCTCAAATCTGTTGAGAAAACATAATTGTTCATATTTCATAAAAAGAAAGGAATGAAAAAAATTCCAAGATTTTTAAAACAATGAAAATACCTTAAATTTTTAATTTGAAATTAGTTTTCTTTTCATGTTTCAGACATCCCAGTGAACCTCTCTAGAAGATGAATATCTGTGGATTCTGACAGTCTTTATCCACAAAATTAACAATGCAAGGCAGCATATAAACAAGTGACTTTCTCCACATAATTAAAATTAGCTTCTAAACTTAAATAAGTTTATAGAACTGCCATGAGTACAGAGGAATCATAATATGCATTAAATATACAAACCATTTTAGGCAGTCTTTTCACTGCTGTGACCAAAAGACCCGTTAAAAACAATTTTTAAGAAGGAAAAGTTTATTTTGGGGCTCACAATTTCAGAGATGTTAGCTCGTCATGGTGGAGGAATGTGGTGGAGAAAAGCAGTATAAGACATGACAATCAGAAAGCAGACAGAGAACTCCACTCAACAAGGACAAATATAAGCCCCAAAGACATGCCCCCAATGACCTACTTCCTCCAGCCACACCCTAACTGCCTAGGGTTAAAAACCAGTTATTTCACTCAGCTAGATTATTTTAATGATTAGGTTATGGATCTCATAACCCAATCATTTCATCTCTAAATTTTCTTGCATTGTCTAAACATGAGCTTTTGGGGACACACCTCATGTCTCAAGAATACCAACCTATAAAGAAACAAATCATATATATATGATTTGTTTCTTTATAGGTTGGTATTCTTGAGACATGAGGTGTGTCCCCAAAAGCTCATGTTTAGACAATGCAAGAAAATTTAGAGATGAAATGATTGGGTTATGAGATCCATAACCTAATCATTAAAATAATCTAGCTGAGTGAAATAACTGGTTTTTAACCCTAGGCAGTTAGGGTGTGGCTGGAGGAAGTAGGTCATTGGGGGCATGTCTTTGGGGCTTATATTTGTCCTTGTTGAGTGGAGTTCTCTGTCTGCTTTCTGATTGTCATGTCTTATACTGCTTTTCTCCACCACATTCCTCCACCATGACGAGCTAACATCTCTGAAATTGTGAGCCCCAAAATAAACTTTTCCTTCTTAAAAATTGTTTTTAACGGGTCTTTTGGTCACAGCAGTGAAAAGACTGCCTAAAATGGTTTGTATATTTAATGCATATTATGATTCCTCTGTACTCATGGCAGTTCTATAAACTTATTTAAGTTTAGAAGCTAATTTTAATTATGTGGAGAAAGTCACTTGTTTATATGCTGCCTTGCATTGTTAATTTTGTGGATAAAGACTGTCAGAATCCACAGATATTCATCTTCTAGAGAGGTTCACTGGGATGTCTGAAACATGAAAAGAAAACTAATTTCAAATTAAAAATTTAAGGTATTTTCATTGTTTTAAAAATCTTGGAATTTTTTTCATTCCTTTCTTTTTATGAAATATGAACAATTATGTTTTCTCAACAGATTTGAGCTACACAAACTCTTGAAATAATGGCAGAACCATATTAAGTTACACTCAATAAAATCTTATATTTTTAGTACTAATTCTCAATTCATTGTAAGGAAATCAGTACTGAGATTCTTAACATCAAATAGTTTAGGCTATTAAGAAACAATAAATCAGATACATCAATTTGTTTGATAAATGCTAATGTCATTTTACTCCCGCATGACTCATAAATTTTTTTTAAAAAATATAAAAAATATTATTTTCTTTCACATTTGTTTTTGAGATTTAATTAACAGATGACATTGTATNGAGAGAGAGAGAGAGAGAGAATTTATATTTATTTTTTAGTTTTCGGCGGACACAACATCTTTGTTTGTATGTGGTGCTGAGGGTCGAACCTGGGGCCGCACGCATGCCAGGCAAGCGCGCTACCGCTTGAGCTACAATCCCAGCCCAAATATATTTATTATCACATAAAATAGGTGCTCTATTAGAACAAATTATTTGTTTAAGCTTGGAAAACAATGCTATATGTTCATGTTTGTTCATGTTCTGCTATCAAATATTTCTTGTGAAACATATAGTCAAGACTCTAAACTGACAATTTGTGGAATAGATAGATGTCTTTACCTTAAGGAACTTATAAAGTAGTGAGTAAATATGTGTGTGTGACAGCTAGAAAATAATAATGATTAATTTGACCAAATTTTATTAAATCATAATAGTTATAAACTATTTCTGCCTCTTTGAAAAAAATAATGATAACATTGTTCATTCTATATACAAGAAAGGCTTCACTCTTTGAAAAATCTTTAATTCCTTTAATTCTAGAAATGCTGAGTAATATTTATTCATTTTTATATGTTATGCAATGATTCAACTATTTTTAACACTCTTTATTTTTAGAATGGTTTTACATTTATAGAAACTGTGAGAGTATAGGAGATCATCATATATTTTGCACTCAGTTTTGCTTATTAAAAACTTATATTTGAAAGATATATGTATTACAAGTAGTGAACAATATTGATATACTCATATTAACAAAAATTGTATAGTTTATTTCACATTCCTTGGTTTTTATCTGATTTATTTTATTCTGATCCAGTACCTCATCTAGGTAAATCTAAGTGTAGTTTTTCCTTTGTTTCTTTTTTTTTTGAGGTGTGATATTTATTCATCTTGGTGTCCTATGATATTTTTGAACATTTGGTTTGCTATCTCATACAAGATTGAAAAATAATGGCCACTTTTGCATCAAACAATTCTTCTGTTCTCTCTTGTTTTTTATTCTGGTATTCTACTGATGTATTAGCATGTTACATATTTTTGTGTTCACACTCCTACTTTTGTCTTTTTGTTTTTCAGAGAAATATTTTACATTTTATTTGTAACTTATAACTTGGTATTTCAAGGTCGTATTCTCATTCACATTTTAGTCTACCTCAAAGGTACTGTATTTCTGTTACATCATTTTTCCTTTTAAATTAAAAATATATTTCACATTTTAATTATATATTAGAATATTTATTTTTATGCTTATATTATACACTTGATATTGGAAGTCTTCTACATTTTTAATTAAACTATTAAGTATATATTTGTTTTCATTGTTTGTCTAAAAGTTACAACATCATTGTCATATCTGGGTCTCTTTGTTAATAATTTGTCTCTTAAAATTGTTTTTTATTTTAAATGTTTACCCTTTAATACACCATATTATTATTGTTTATTTTATTATGTCTGGGCATGATATGTAGGAATAAAGTTACTGTGGTACCTTGATATCTGTGAAATTAAGGTGTGGGAAGAGAGGAAGCAGTCTTGTATTAAGTACATAGATCTCAGTATTTTATGTGAGACTCTGTATGCTACTGTTTACACGTTAAGTGTCTTCCACATACTGCTATATAAAAGTGTGCTGATATTAAGACAGTGTAACCTTTGAGAGATGGCCCCTGGTAGGAAGTAAGATCATCATGGGTGTGCTATCAAAGGAAATTCTGGGACTCCTGATTCTGCCTCTCTATCTTTTACTTATTGACCATGAGTTGGGCAGTTTTACTTTGACACACGTTCCCTTCTATGGTCATGTGACACTACCTCCAGAAGACTGAAAATTATGGATTTTCCTGACCATGTATTAGAACCTCTAAAGCAATGAGACAAAATACAAATTTTCTTTTAATAAGTTTATCATCTCAAATATTTGTTATCAAATTGGGAAAAAATATTACTATTAACTTTGCATTACTGCGATAAAACGACTGGGATAAAAATATTATGAGGAGGAAAAGCTCCTTTTGGTTTGCAATTTCACTCAATGATCATTTGGTCCTGTTTTTTGTCCTGTGTTGACATGGTAAATCATTGTGGGTACATGAAAACATGTGGTAGAAGATGTTGCTTATCTTACCATCTTTCAATACACACCCTCAACAACTTAACTTCCACTTGAACTCATATCCCAAAGTTTCTAAGACTTCCCAATAACGCCACCAGCTTGAGACCATTGCTTCAACACATGGGAATTTGGAGGATATTCAAGATACAAACTTTGGCACAGACTGATAAGAAAATTGGTTTCTAGACATTTGTTGCTTTAACTGAAATAATATGAGAAGACTTTTCAACTGGTATACTGGAGAAATTTGGAAACTTTTTGAGGAGAAAACTGGAGAAAGCTTGAAATGATTTAAATAGAGCTTAATGGGCAATTCTGGAGGGTGATCAGAAGACCAAAATTCTGATAGAAATGTGGGCAGTTAAGACTATGTTGATGAGGATTCAAATGAAAAATACTTTGAGAACTGTAACTTTTGTTACAGCAAAATATATGTAAATAAATTTTTTTCAATGCCAAGAAACATTGAGGAATGCAGAGCTTAAAGGTGATGGGTTAATTTATCTGGTGGAAGAAAATGCAAAGCAGTGTTGCTGAAGCATTGATATTATCTTAATCTGCTTTTACAAATTTACAGAACTGGGAGCAAAGAAGAACAGAGTGAAAAGATTTGAAACATTACAACCTTTAAATAAAAATTCATAAAATGTTTAATAGGCTATGTAGAATAGAAGTGGAAGGTAGGGGTGGTTATACAGGTAGATATTAACATTGATAAAGTAAAACAGTACTTTTATTGGAAATATAGGAAGAATGTCCTTCATAGCAACTCAAAAATATGCAAGGCCACCCTATTACAATATTCAGTTTTAAAACTACAAATTAATTTCAAAGGCTTTTGTTTAAAAAAAGAGCACTCTTCCTAGGTGACTTGTTTTTACAGGTCTCCCTAGGGAATCATTTCCCTTGGAATTTTTTCCCCTGAATTCAACTTATAAGGCATTCATACATTGCTGTTGCCATGGTTCAAGCCTGTTCAGTTATAGCTCTTGCAAGTGTGTGTGTGTGTGTATATATACACACACACACACACAATTTATTTATTTTTATGTGGTGCTGAGGATTAAACTCAGTGCCTCACATGTGCTAAGCAAGTGCTATATCACTGACCTAAACCCCAGCCCCTACATGGTGCATCATGCTAAAGAGCAAAGACCTGATGCAGAGCAAAGATAGCCATGGAAATCTTTGTTTATCTGTTCTTATGATCATGCTGAAAAAACTTCAGTCATGTTGCTCAGAATAGTAGACATAAGTTTATTAAAAAATATAAGAAAATATTAAAGGGAACACTAACAAGGGAGAAAGTGAGTCTTCTAGGAGAGGAAATGGATGATGTTCCTCTCCTGCCCTCCTGTTTTCCTGGGTGCCCCTGGAAGTTTGCAGAGTCTTACCCAGGTCTAATCCTTTAATTTTTGAATAACAGCAAAATTTCATCAGACTTTCAAGTCCCTACTACATATGGTCTTACCCCATGGAGGGGAGATTTTCCAATTATAATGATGTGCTAAAGATACAAGGCAGCTATGTGTCACTTTGGCCCACACTGACCAGTACTAATTGGAACTTGTTCTTACAGGTTTTTATGGTAAGGAGACTTTGTCTATTTCCCTGAGTTCTGATATCTGGTCTTTGAAAAGATCAAAAAAGTCTCTCCGTTCTGTGTAACTTCTGTTATTCTTACTGACAGTGAGAAACCTTTCAGACCTGCATTTCTCCTACAGATAATAGATTGTTTGTTGAGCAATGAAGCATATCCTATTGACTTAAGCTAGGCAAGGCTATAGAAAAATTGTTTTAAAAGAAAGCATGTGGGGGTCATTATAGTGGGTTCAATTTACATAACTAACCTTTTAACCTTATGTTCTCCCTATTCATATGTATCTGTGACCTATTGAATGTGATGCTAGTTTGGCAGGCATGTAGGACCAAAAACGTAGGGGGTCATGGAGACTTCCAAGATTTAAAAGAAAGCCTTGGAGAGCAGGCACTGTGCATCAGAGTCATAATGAAGACCTTGTTAATGCAATGCATGGAACAGTGAGAGTGAAGCTGAAGGTACAGGGGATACATAAGGAAGATAGAGGTGCTCACAATGTGGAATGCCTGCCAAGTGAAACTTGACAGTATATAAAACCATCTTGAGTGAATGCCATTGTGATAGGTAACAGACATGAATGGAAGGAAACTCTAAGGAGATACAGTGCTGGCCCCTACTATATTTCCTCTTCACACACGCAAGCACACTTTCTTTAAAATAAAATCAATTTGACTGAGTTCACCTGGACCTATTATGACTTAAATTGACAAAATATCCTATATTCTTCACTAAACAATCTATTATCTTTAGAAATATTTCTAGATCCTCCATCCTTATAAGAAGAACACAAGTTATCCTGGAGATGGGATTTTAATGACTTTCATACACATCAAAGATTTCAAATTCAGCAAGTCAGGATAACTAAAATCAAAGACCACTGATAATAAAACAACAGTAGGAACTTAAAAATGTGATACAATCTTACTGTCACTCAAAAGTTGAGATGTGGGGCTGGGGTTGTAGTTCAGCATCAGAGTGCTTGCCTAGCATGTGCGAGACCCTGGGTTCAATCCTCAGCACTACGTATAAAGAAATAAAATAAAGGTTTTGTGTCCAACTACAACTAAAAAATAAGTATGAAAAACACAAAAGTTGAGATGATGTACCTAGACAGAATTCTCTCTCTAGAAACTTTCCTAAAACACTCAATAAAACTGGGAAACCAAGGGGCCATATTGTCACTCTCTGGGATGACCTCTCTTTCTTGATAGTGTCTTTTTTCCCCCTCTTCTCCTCTTCTTTCCCTTCTTATAAACTTTGATATCCTTTTCTTGAGAGAGAGAGAGAGAGAGAGAGAGAGAGAATGAATATGATTTTTTTTGTAGATAAACAAAACACAATGCCTTTATTTATTAATTTTTTTTAATTGGTTGTTCAAAACATTACAAAGCTCATGACATATCATCTTCCATACATTTGATTCAAGTGGGTTATGAACTCCCATTTTTTGCCCCAAATACATGTTGCAGAATCACATCGGTTACACATCCACATTTTTACATAATACCATATTAATGACTGTTGTATTCTGCTACCTTTCCTATCCCCTACTATTCCCCCT
>NW_026000261.1:13900769-13918002 GCF_001458135.2 Marmota marmota marmota
GGGGGGGGCCGTTTTGCCGGGTGGGGCGGGGCCGTTAGCAGAGCCAGGAGGGCGCAGGCCATTTGCCAGGCCAGGCGGGGGACCCTTCTCGCCGCGCCGGCCGCCGGGGGCCGCTTGTAGAACCCGGTAGGCAGCGGCCTGGTGGCTAAGAGCCGGGTGGGCGGGGTGGCCGATCACAGAGCGAGCGGGGCTGCCAGGAGAGCCGGGATGGCGGGGGCCATCTGCCTGGCCAGGCGGGGACCCTTCTCGCTGCCCCGGGCCGCCAGGGTCCGCTTGCAGAGCCGGTTGGGCGGTGGCTGCGGGAGCCCGCGTGGCCGGCCAAGATTCACTTGTCTGGGGCCAACTGTCACCTCTAATATAACTTACTAATTCCTGGCAGGTCTCCTTTCAGCGGAATTTTGCTAGAAGTTCCTCAGTAGGTAGAATGTAGCTGTTTTAATGGGTGTTTCTGATCCGGTTAATGTGGAGATACTGAAAGTGCTGCTTCCTTGCCGGCCGCCATGTTGGATCCCCCTGCCTTTATTTTTATGTGGTGCTGATAATCAAACCTCAGTCCCGCCCATGCTAGGCGAGGGCTCTATTGCTGAGCCACAATCCCAGCCCAATATCCTTTTATTAATTCTCTTGTCTTTGCTGAAATTTTCTCATGCAAGAGCATAAGAGCCAAGAACACAATGCAACCTCCTGTAATATATGTGGGTTGTAACCAGCAAGGCCACATGGCAAGAGTACACAAGCACTTGGTAGCCCATATTCAACAACATTGTACCCAGAATACTGAAAAGCAGCTATAAGATGTAATATTTGCCCTTCTGGGTTTTGATGTTTATTTGTTCCAAGCCCTTCTATTTCCCTGTATCTCCCCTTTAGAATAGGAACACTTTCCCTGTGCTTGTTCTACCATTATATCCTTTAACTACTTTATATTTTTACAAGCACACACAGATGAATTTGGTTTACCTATTTGAGGAAACTTTTGAGTTGTACTTTTGAGCAATACTGGACCAATTAAGACTTTGGGACTCTGGGAATTTAATTAATGCATTTTTCATTCAGAGATGGACATGAACCTTTGATTGACAAGGGCAGACACTATAGTTTGTATTTTAAATGTCCCACAAAAGTCCATGTGTTAGCGGATTAATCCCCAGGTTTGAACTATTGGGAACTGGTGAAACCTTGGAGTGGTGGGGCCTAGTGGGAAGCACTTAAAACCCTGAGAACATGCTCCAATGGGGATTTTAGGTCTTTTCTCTGGCTCTCTTTCTTTTGTATTCTGGCCTTACATAAGCAGTTTTACTTTGACACATGGTCCCAACTGTAGACACCAAACACCTCCACCAGAGCCCTAAAGTGCATGGGTCCACCTGAACATGAATGAGAACATCTAAAACCATGAAGGAAACTAAACCTTTATAAGTTACTTATCTCAGGTATTTTTTATAAATTAAAAAAAAATAGGCTAACATATTGTTCTTGGACTGGGAATTTCAATATTGTTTCTCAGTTCCTGTTACCCTTATTTATGTGGTTCAAGATGGCTACACTGTGCCATGTTTCCTTTCTCCTCATGAAAATCTGTGGAGAATTACATTGGATGTCTTCCATCCCCAGATCAGTTAGGCTTTTATGAAACTCCAATAGGTTAGAACACATTTTTCCCCCTTTGAGTAAGGCCTTGGTAAAAAGAGAAACATTATCTTATCTGGCATGTTTTAAAATGCTTCCTTTTTCTTGCCCCTGCTAGGAACACTAGAAGCTTTTCTCTTTGTTATGAGAATTTTTATTGGAGGGAAAACTAAAAAAAAATTGGCCCTTCTTTATAATTGTCACTTTCTTAGTTTTAAAAAATTAACTCTCATTTTTGTCCACACTGAACCTTCAGTATTTTTTTTTAATTATAGTTTAAAGTTTTCTACCTTGGTATAGTTTTTATGTTGAGTTTTAGTCATAGGGATTCATCTGTGTGTGTGTGTGTGTGTGTGTGTGTGTGTGTTTATTGTTTCTTTCTGTCTAACTTTAAGAACATTGATTTGCTCTGTGACCTCCTTTTTGTGATGGATCTGACAGAGTAGTAGACTTTCATTTTATTGAACTTTTTACTTATTATGATGAAGCAATGATTTCTAAAATCCTTATATGCTATACAAAAAAATCAAAATTTAATTTGATTTATTTTGACCCTGAATTCTCCAGTTGTCAACTTTGAGTTGGTAGTCTCATATAATTCTAGCATAAGAATTTAAGTATCTACAATGTGAATCTTCAGAAAGAAATTTTCACTGAATTTCCTTTGAAGAATTAGTATTATAAGTAAAAATTCCCTCATTCTGTGTTTATAGGATCTCTCACTTATAATTTCACTAAGGTCTTCACTTATAATTTCATCAATTACTGTGACAAGTACAATGTTTTTTATTATTTACATAAAATAATATATAATAAGATTGAATACATGAAGATATTTTTTATGCCAGGCACCACGGCACATTCCTGTAATCTCCACTTGTTAGGAGGCTGTGGTGGAAGGATGTCCAGTTCAGTGCCAGCTTAGGCAACTGACCAAGACCCTGTCTCTAAATTCACACAAAAACGGAAAAAGATGGAGATGTAACTTAGTGGTTGAACATCCTGAGTTAAGCACCAGTTTCACACCAAAAAACAAAACAAAACAAATAAACAAAATGTGAAGATTTATTTTGTGACAGTCAATTTTTTAAAATTTAGTTTGCAGGATGATAAATAAATACAATATTGGGGCTGGGTTGTGGCTCAGAGATAGAGTGGTCGATAGCACGTGTGAAGCACTGGGTTCGATCCCAGCACCACATAAAAATAAATTAAAAAATAAAGGTACAATATCTTTATGTCCAACTACAAAGAAAAAAATAAATATTTAAACATAAATAAATAAATACATTAAAAAACACCTTAAGATCTTGACTCATGTTGTGACAATTTTGTATTTCTGATATCAAAAACTTAGGTTAATACATGCTCCATAGTTATTTCTTGTTCTCCAAATATTTAACATATTGTCACTTAAAAAGGATGTGACTATTGCTACAAACTATCAGGAAATCAATACAATGTATTATACTAACATAAGATAGATCTTTTGGTAAAATGATTCATACTATTGAGAGATAAAGGTATTTTCCAAAAGTTTTTGCATGACTTAGATTTTAGACCATGAGTCAAACTCTCAGGTTAGTTTCATCTGTGTTCTAAAGAGAAAACATACAGCATTTTACATTTCTTTAGACTTTACAACTTAGTCTACTTTAATGTCAACTGTTATCATCTTTAAACTAAAATTATTTCATGAAGAAAAATTGGATTGCTCTAGCTGAAATATTTGAATATTTCTAATAGTTTCCATATTTGCTTAGCAAGTCAGATTTTGACATAAACTATTATAAAACAGTTTACATTTATCCTATATTATCAAATTTTGTTCTATGTTCTTATGCTTACACTAAAGGAATTTTTGATAAAAACTTCAGTGTGAAGTGTCTGCTGATTTAATCATGATACACTCCATTATCTAGGACACTAAAGTACAGTTTTTTCTTTTCTTAAGATCTAAAATCCAGCATGCATGATTATAAATGCCTACTTATAGGATTTATATTCCTAAGGAGAGGTAATTTATAATGACTACTTAACCATTTCATATGTATTACTTAATAGAGGAAATATTCAGTCAAATGAATCAAAAGACATGTAGATTGATGCTAATTCTGTTTTATTCTCAGTACGATAATTGATGTTCTGTCTCACTGAATTAAAAGGCTCTGGATATGGAATTTACAACAGGTATATCTGTAGTTAAATTTTCAATTCCAAAGTAATTTAATAGTAAAATTGAAATGAAGTGAACGTTTTATTGTTTGAGCCACTATCTTTATATGGTATATCCATTTTATTTTAAATAAGGTACTTCGGCTAAAGGTTGATTAGAAATGATTAATAAATTAAAAAGGAGAATTTTCTTATTGAAATGATTGTGAATATCATCATTTCTCAGATCAGCAGCCACCACAATTATCACTGAGTGTGTGACTGTGACCCACAACAAATATTACTGATGATCAGGTAGAAACAATACTAAATTATCATATTGCCTCCCTGACACTACTTCACATAATATCTGCACAGATATGTCTAGTGGTCTAAGGTTCACCTAAGGCTGATTGACCTCAAGTCAATCATGTAAGCCAAAAATAATCTTCAATCAATTCATGATTTATGATTGCATTTTCTCTAGTTTGTGCCTATTGACATATTAAATTTTTCAGATTATAGACTTATTTTTTATTTTCTTCCATTAGCATTCCAGTAGCATGTGGTAGTGAGAATCTTAATGCACAAAAGAAAAAATTTGAATTGTAGAAATTGAAGTGATGTTCATTATTTTTCTGATTACACATAGAAATTTTAAATACAGATATGTATCTCTGAAGTTTGGGTTTCCAGCCAGCAGCTGAATTACAATATCCCATTGCTAAAACAGTAAATAAGATAACTGCTGATTCAAAAAAAATTTAAAAAAATTTAAAAAGATAAACAGGAAGACAAACAAGAGGCTTTCAGTATTGTACTGGCTGCTCTCCAAAACCAAGTCAAATCAACATTTATTTGGCCACATTTTTTTTGGGGGGAGGGGGATGCATAGGAAGGTATTGGAGTGCAGCTTTGATGGAAGCAGTGATCAGATGAAACCTAGAAATACTGGTTTTTGAAATTCTAAGAAAATTAATAAAATAATTAGATGCACCAATGTCATATAGGTAGTGGTTTGGTAAGAGAGGGAATACTCTCTTCCAGTTGGTTAAAAGATTCTTTATGATCTCAAGAAATGCAAGGTCTGCTATCAGGCAAATATGCAGTCTGAGCAGATAGGAAACTTGGAATCTACATAACAGACCAACACAGGAGTAGGGTTGTCCTGTACTTCCTTGCAGATTCAGAAGGTGATGTGAAAACAAACAATCATAAATGAGGATCCATTGTCTAGGATTTCTGTGAGGGTGATTAAAAAAAAAATCCTTGCATTTTTATATCTCTAAGACCCAATGACCAGTATTCTTCACTGGATCATCAGTCACCAATTTTGAGAATAAAACTGTTCCCAGAAGAATGACAGTGACAAGAATATGCATATACTGGGAGTTCAAGGCTATAAGAGAAGTGGTCTAATGGTACTTCATTGTGCCTTGTGCAGGGAGGCAAGTCATGCTCCAACTTGAAATCTGTGGTTTGAGCTTTTTGACAGGAAACAATACTGGTTGTATAGAATCAGGTGGGAGCTGGATCCAGGATTGCAACACATGGAACTGATGGAAAACTTTATACATATATCTATTTTTTTCTTTCTCATAAAGTGTATTTGAAAATATTTTACAAAGTCTCAAATATAATTTGAACTAAGCCGCTAAATATCTCAGAATTTCTCTATCACGGATTCCCTAAACATACCCAAAATTTGGCAGGATATAGTATATATTTTTTATTTTTTTGTGTGTGATTTTATTTTATTTTTTTAAATTTTTATTTTTGGTTGTTCAAAACATTACATAGTTCTTGACATATCATAATTCATACATTAGATTCAAGTGGGTTATGAACTCCCATTTTTACCCCGTATACAGATTGCAGAATCACATCGGTTACACATCCACTGTTTTACATATTGCCATACTAGTGTCTGTTGTATTCTGCTGCCTTTCCTATCCTCTACTATCCCCCCTCCCCTCCCCTCCCCTCCCATCTTCTCTCTTATACATATATCTTCTCACCTTACTATGGATACACTGGCCAGGCCACCTCTTCCATGCTCATTTGCATTAGGAGGATTCACTGCCATGATTTGTACACATACCATGCCTCCAAGCACATGGACTCAGGCCCTTAGGACGCAGGGTGCAGCAGAGTCTACATCAGTCCACAGTCTGATATTGAGAGTTGGAAAGCTGCTTCTACAATAGCTACACCCTCCAGTACAAAACACAATTATTGATGGAGAATTGAGTTCTTTTTTACACAATTGTCCCTCAACATTCATTGTCAGGAAAGAGGCAAAGAACTCAAGAGTAAAGACTCCCCTAATAGGTTTGATTTCTTTGGACTGAATCTGAGGAGAAACAATTGAACTGTATTTGTGTCCCACAAATTCCCACATAATTGAGAGATTCTAAAATTTTACGTCCTGGCAAGAAGTGACTTAATTTTAATGACCTCAGAAAGGAGAAATCTTATAGCTCTTTTGTTATTGTTGTTTCCTTTCACATTTGTTATAAATTGCTTTGCTTTGGTTTTTTTCTTATTTTTATATTTGTATATACTTAATTCTTAAAGTATTCTTAAAGTATTTAATTTGATTTTTCTTGATCTTTTTTTCCTCTTGCATATTTTTATTCCCTTCCATTCACTTTTTTTCCTGACTCCTCATTATTTTTTTTTCTTTTCAGTACTTTATTTTAATTTTTTTTATTTTAGTATATTTTTTAATAATTAATGCCTATTAGTTCAGCCTTTTCTGTTTTCACTCTTACTTCTCTTCAATTAGTAGAGTTGGAGACATCATTTATAATAAGTTTTTATTAAAAAGAGTAAGCATGGGAAAGAATCAATCTTATTGGGGGAGGAATTAACCAAATAAGAACTATCAATCATTTGATGAAGAAGAAAATGAAAGAAATTAGTAAATGCCTTTCCACAACAATCCTGAATGAAATAGCATTAATTGACCAATCAATCAAAATACACAGGCACAAGTGTATCAGATTTAAAAAAAATGGCATACTGCTGTTGCCTACAAGAAACAAAACTCATAAGCAAAGATACATAGTCTGAAAGTGAAATAATGGAAAAAGATAAATAGTCCTTGCAAATAGAGCATAAAAGCTAGTAGGAGTACTTAAACTAACACACACACACACACACACACAATTAAACCAAAATTAGGCTGAAGAGAAAAAGAAAACCCCTGCATATTGGTGCAGTCTACTAAGGTGATATTTAAATGAATATAAAATATATTACAAATAAATATATTGTAATACATATTCCACAGGTGCTGGTTCACTGAATTTCATTAAAAAATGAAACACTACATAGCATAAAAAGATATATAGGCACCAATACAATAATAGTGGGTGAATTTCATATCCCACTCTCATTTACAGGTCATACAGATTGAAAAATCACTTAAAAAGCAACAGAGTGAAATTACACTTTAGATGCAAACCCCTACTGTATCTTCTACCCATGAGCAGTAGAATACTGTTTTTAGCAACTGATGGCACTTTCTCCAAAATAGAGTATAATTGAGGCCATAAAGCATGTCTTAGCAAGTACAAAAAAAAGTTAAAATGTTTTTTTTTAATCTTATTAGAACAAAATGAAATAAAATATTTAATCAATAGCAAGAGAATCTACAGAGTATATACATATACATGGAGACTGAACAAGTCACTTTTGAATGTTCAGTGGATTTTTAAAGAAATTTGGAGGTCAATTTAAAAATTTCTAAAATCAAATGACAAAGGAAACACATCTGACTAGAATCTGTGGGATGTGACCAGGCAGGTCTAAATGGACAACTTATAGCTATGAGTGTCTACATTAAAAAATTGGGTCTCAAATAAATAACTTAATGATGAATCTCTAGGTCTTAGAATAAGAGCCAACCATGCTTAAAATCCATAGAGCAGAAGAAACAATAAAAATCAGAAGCAACATTAATAAAAAGAGGCTAAAACGTACAAAGGATCAAATAATCAAGAAGTTTCTTATTTGAAAAGATAAACAAGTTTGATAATCTTTTAATTAAACTAACCAAAAAAAAAAAAACAGAATAAACCTCAGTTACTAAAACTAGAAAAAAAAAAGAATACTACAACATATATGAATGAATTAGAAAATTGCTAATGACTACTTTGAAATTTTAAAATTTGAATAACTTTTAAAACTTAAAAGAAATGGATACATTTCTAAGAACCTAAAATTTTGAACCAAGAAGATATAAAATACATAAAATGTCCAATAAACAGCAATAAGTTTGAAACATTAATATAAAATTATTGAAAAGTGTCCAATAAAATGACAATGGCTGATTTTTTTCAGAAATTTAAGGAAGAATTAGCATAAAGGCTCCTCAAAGTATTCCATGAAATATAAAAGAGTGAATCCAAACTAATTGTACAAAGCCTGTATCGCACTGATATCAAAATCAGAAAAGAGAACAAGGAATACACAGACCAATATTCTTGATCAACATAGATATAGAAATTTCCAAGAAAATATTTGCAAACTAAATTAACAATCCATTAAATAGATCACACACCATGACCAAGCTTGCTTCATTTCAGGAAATCAAGGATGGTTCAATTTTCAAAATCAATATAGGTAATACAGCATATAAATAGAATTAAAGATAAAAATTATATGATCAGCTCAAGAGAAGTTCAAAAGTATTTGATCCTCCCCCCCAAAACCCCTTCATTGTAAAAACCCTGAAGTAAGTAACTTGGTATAGGTGTGTAGGTGTTCTGACCATGAAAATAGACAGGGAAGCATTCCCCAGTAAACAAACTTCAGGGGGTAAACTGGTGCCCTAATTCCCATAATTAGAATGTCCAGCAATTCCCCGCTGAGGCTATTAAGATAACTATGCGGATGCACTACCTGGTTTACATAGTGATATCCTTTGAAGGAAAGAGGCTCTGTGTTTTCATTCACCTGGACCATACGTCAGTTAGGTAGTACTCAGGATTAAAAGAAATACTGGCAAAAGTGTAGTCATTGGTGGTGGGTAATATGTAACTTTTGAGATTATTAAAGATGATGGCAGAGAGTGAGAGAGAGACCTCTTTTTGTCTGCCATCCTTCTGTCTGTCTACATGTTCCCTGTGTGTCTGTGTATGTCCTTTGTGTGCCTCCTCCACAAGTCTCCCTGCATAGGTGTTCCTTTACATAGGTGGATCTTGCCTCAACATAAAAATGTCTATATATGATATACCAAGATCAAACGTCATAGTGAATAGAGAAAATGATAAATCATTTTTTTCTAAAATCAGAAAGATTTCAAGTACTCTTATTAAGTACAGTACTTGAAATTTTGGACAAAAAAATAGAAAATAAATTGTTTTGAGAAAGGGGAAATAATTGAGAAAGAATTGAGAAAGGGGAAATAATTGAGAAAGAATTGAGAAAGGGGAAATAATATGAAAGAAAAAGTCAAATTATCAATATTGGAAAATAATATGATCCTATACTTAGAAGACAGAAAGATGCGCACAGACACACAAAAAAAGAACAAAACAAAACCAAAAAAACTCCACCAGAAGTCTTTTATAAAATTTATTATTTTTAAATTTTTTTTAGTTGTTGATGGACCTTTGTTTTATTTACATGTGGTACTGAGACTTGAACTCAGTGCCTCACATATGCTAGGCAAGCACTCTGCCACTGAGTCACAACAACAGCCCCCACCAGAATTCTTTTGCATGTGATAAATTCAGGAAATTAACATTGTTATTCAGCTTTTCATTACTGTGACCAAAGTATCAGACAGTATCTTAAAGGAGAAAAAGTTTATCTTCAATCATGGTTTCAGTGGTCTCAGCCCATGGTTAGCCAACTATACAGTGTTCCAGGTCTCAGGTGAGGCAGAATACCCTAGCAGAAGAGTGTGGCAGAGGAAAACAACTTAGCTCATGATAGCCAGGAAGTGGGGAAAGAGTGAAGAGCCAGAGATAAAACACAAACCCAAAAGGGATGCCTCCAGTTACTTATTTTCTCTAGTCATATTCTAGCTCCCTATATTTATCACCCAGTTTGCCCATCCAAATTATTAACCCATCAAATGTAATAATCCACTAATTAGTATATAACTCTCATAATCTAATTATATCACCTATGAACATTCCTGCATTAACACAGGAGCTGTTGGGGAACAACTAATAACCAATCCATAATAAGCAGAATACAAAGTTAATACACACAAAAAAATCAATAGTTTGTCTATACACCAGTAATAATCACCCTGAGAAAGGAATCTGGAAAATGATTACATTCACATACTTTCAAAATTAAAATAGTAATAATAATAATACAAATAATTGCAACCAAGGAAGTAAAAGAGTAGAAAGCATAGAACACTGAAGAAATTCAAGAATACACTTGAAGAGTAAAAGACTTCCTATTCTCATGAATCAGCAGAATTAATATCATTAAAATGGTCATATTACTAAATATCATCTATATATTCAATGCAATCTCCTTTAAAATAACAATGACATTTTCACAGAACTAGAAAGAAAAATTCTAAAATTCAGATAGAAAAACAAGAAACCCAAAAGGCTGAGAACAATCATGAGCAAAAATAGCAATATAGGATGTATCACAATACAGAATTTCAAAATACAAGCTATAGTAACAAAATCAGCATACTACTAGTATAAAAATAGATGAACAGACTAGTGTAATTAAATAGAGAACACAGTAATAAAGCCATGTACCTAAAGGCATCTGATACTTTTCTCTGGTTTTTCTCTCTTTTTTTTGGTTTTAGTTTTTGTTTTAGTACTGTGGATTGAACGCAGGGGCACTCAACCACTGAGCCACATCCACAGCCCTATTTTATATTTTATTTAGACATAGGGTAAGGCATCTGATTTTTTGATATAGGTTTCAAAAACCTATGTTGTATAGCCTCTTTATCAAATGGTTCTGGGGAAACTGGATATTCCTATGTAAAAAACTGAATCTCAATTTCCTATCTTTCACCCTGTACAAAAGTGAATTAAAAATGGATCAAGATATAGGCATAGAAAATGGCTTCCTCAATAGGACTCCAATAGATCAAAAATTATAGTAAGAATTGACAAATGGGATGGCATCAAATCACAAATGTTCTGTACAGTATAGGAAATAATGAACAGAATGAAGAGTAGCATATAGAATAGGAGAAAGTGTTTGCCAGCTACCCCTCTGACAGAGAATTCATATTCAGAATATACAAAAACTAAAAACGGTGCCAAAAAAGCATCACAAAAACCCATTGAATGCATGACAAATGAATTTAAGAACTATTTCAAAAACAGAAAAACAAAAAGAAAGAGCACATAGGAAATAATTATATCAAAAAACTCCAACAACTTTGGCCATCAGGGAACTGCAAATCAAAAATACATTTAGATTTCATCTCAAAATCCAGACAGAATGGACATAATCAAGAATATAAATGACAGTTAAGCAAAAGTCAGTGGTGTGTGCTTGTAAAAATCTAAAGTAAAAGATATAATGGTAGAAAAAGCACAGGGAAAGTGTTCCTATTCCAAAGGGGAGAAAGAGGGAAATGAAAAGAAGGGTTTGAAACAAAGAAAGACCAAAACCCAGCACGGCAAATATTAAATCTTGTAGCTGCTGGTGAGAATGTGGGGAAGAATGACCATTAGTATAGTAAATATGGAAATCAGATGGAGACTCATCATATCATCTAGCTACACCATTTCTAAATATTTATCTGAAGAAAATAAATTCAGAATCATTCTTGGTGCCTGTCAACAATTAAACGGATAAATAAAATTCAGCATGTATACACAGTGAAGTATTATTAAACAATGAAGTAGAATGAAATTATGTCATTTGTAGGAAAACAAATTGAACTATACATACATAATCATACTAAGTGAAATAAGTAAGATTCAGAAAATATCTTTTCTATACTTCACATACAAGAGAAAACATGATGACTATAGATGTGTGGTTTTATTTCTCTGTTCTCTACTCCATTGGTCTACTTATCTGTTTTTAATACCAGTACCATGCTGTTTTGTTACTATGTCTATGTAGTATAATCTAAAGTTGGGTATTGTGATACATCCTGTACTGCTATTTTGCTTATTATTTTTTGGTCATTTGTTTTCTGTGTGTAGAAAGGAGACTCTTAGAAATAAAGCTAGAAATAAAAATCAAGAACAACTTTTCACCAATTCTAAAGGAACTAGAAACCAAGACTAAAAAACAAAGCACAAAATTTTAAGAAGGAAAGAAATAAGTGACAGAACAGAAATAAATGGACACTAAAAATCAAAAAAATGTTTTTTGAAGAGGAAGAGTTTATTTTAGAACTCATGGTTTCAGAGGTCTTAGTCCACATACAACAGGCTCCAGTACTCAGGGTTCAAGGTGAGGCAGGACATGGAGGAACAGTGAGCCTGAGGGAAGCAGCTTGCATCATACATGATCAGAAAGCACAGTCACTCCACTCTTCAGTACAAATATATACACCAAAGCGACCCCATAATCCCACCTCCTCCAGACACACCCTATCACTTCAGTTACCACTCAGTTAATCCATATTAGAAGATTAAATAACTGATTGGGTTAAGACTCTTACAACCCAATTAAAAATGCAAAAATTAATGTACAAAAAAGAGCTTTTTTAAAAAAGATGAACAAAATAGATTAAACATTAGCTATACTAACTATGTAAGGAGAAGTAAGACTCAAATATAATCAGAAATAAAAGTGAGATACTATAAAAGACACAGACGGGATGGCAGAACTCCCATAGTCAGATAGGATAAGAACCTTGGAGAAAGAAAAAAAGCAATAGGACCATGTCATCCTAGAGAAGGAGACATTATGCCTGGGTAACATCTTTTCATTGTCTCTGGCATCTTCAACTATAATGTCTCCTCCCTAATTATAACAGTCTGTCACTGCTGCCGGCAGCTTCAATGAAAATGGCTCTTTCTTAGTTACTCCTATCCCTATCCCTAGCAATGACTGACCACCAAATCTAATCTGAAGTTCTTCCTCTCCCCAACAGACATGACAAACCACAGGTTGGTCTGTCCTCTAAATTTTGTAACTAAAGAATTAAATTTATGTACTTCTGATTGATTTGTTAATATCAGAGCTTAAAGAGCTTGGTAGGTCCATGCTAACATTTCTTACTCCACCAGTAACTTGTCTGGGCCATCAGATACACCTTTAAAAATCCCTAGAAAACACATCAGTTGTCATCACTCTTGGAATCCCTTCCTCTTTGGGGGCTCTGCTTTCTTTACATTGCTATAATAAATCCTGTTAGTTTTCTTTCACCCTTGTGTTTGTGTATTTCATTCTTCAAATTGGTGAAACAAAAACCAAACTGACTTTCATGCTCCATGTTACAACACCACAGAAATACAAAAAATCATTAGAAATTATTATGAGTAACCATATGCCAACAAATTTGATAACCTAGAAAATATAGACATATTTCTAAACATATTCACCTTACCAAGATTGAATCATGAAGAAACAGAAAACCTACATATGTAACAAAAAGAATAACAAGGGCAGATTTAGAATGTTTCCCATCAAAGAAAAGCCCAAGATCTATGGGTTTGCTAATGAGTCGTATCAAACTTTTTTAAGAATAACTATCACCAATTCTCCCTAAGTTACTAAGAAATTAGAACAGGGGATTCTTCCTTAACAAATTCTATGTGAACAGCATTACACTGTCACTTGTTTTATATTTATTTTTCTTTGATGACATGAAACTTTTATCCTATTATTTTGGACTGGGTATATAAAGAATACCACTGTTCTTTGACTTGATCTTCCAGAACAGAATTTCTATAACAAAACATTAAAAAATATTGAAAAGGCCAACAACTCATTCTTTCTAGAATGAAACTATAGTCCCAGAATGGGAACTTAGTTAAGAAGGAACCCCTGTCTTCTTAAATGCACACCCTATTTTCAGAGCTTCCTAACACCAAATTGGGAGACAGGTAATAGAAAGGCCCATGGCTCAACTGCCACCAACTCATTTGCTCTGATGGATATTTATGTTTCTTGAATTAATATTTCTCTGTTTGTTCTATACATTTATAAAAATTTTCAGATAATTTTTAAAAATTTAGAATAATTTTTAGTGCTTTGTTGTTGTTTGTGTTAGTAGTGTTTTCAGAGATCCCTACTTGGTTAATACAGGATTTTCATATGATAATTCTTCAAAAGGTATTGACAAGAGAATTTTAAACTTCAAAAGTCACCAAATGGGGTAAATTTTAAATAGTCCAATGTATATGAATCATAGTAATAAACATGATTTTCTTATATTGAATTTCTCAAAGAAAAATGCTGTATTTTAAAAATTTGGGTTCCATTTTGAGCTTTTTTTGTCAGAACTGGATAATAGAAATTGCCTTTCCCATACTAGATTCTCCATCCAATCTACTCACCTTTATTTGTATATAACTAAGACTTACTCCATTCTAAATAGTGATTAAACATGTCTAATATAAAATACTATTAATTTTAAAATTGGAAATTTTAAGACCATCATAAGGGGACAGCATTAACTGTATTGGATTCTTGCCAACTTTTTAAAAATGTTGCTCCTTCTAGTATAATACAATATAATAAGTTGTATATAAAATTTCTACTTTCCAGGAAGTGAGGTATATGTCAGAAAACAATGAAATATGCAAACTTTTATGCTATCAATTTAAAGATGTATTTTTTCTTTTTATTTATTTCTTATTAAAATTCAGTGCTTCCCAAAGGAAACCTTTTATAAAATCAGTGATTCATCATTACAATATTGTAACCATGGTTCTCCTTACCTTTTGGTGCTCTGGGAAAGATAAAAGGAATGTTCAGACAAATGGATATGCAAACAAGTGAAAATCTGTGTCACACAGAAGGCTCATCAAAGAAATAAAATAAACTTTTTAAAACTTGTGGGGAAAGAATGTTTTGTATATTTTCAGTGAATCTGAATCTGCAGATATTAATATTAAAATGGAAATATATATTGTTATATAAACAGCTATAGTTGTCTAAAACAGATTACTAATTATGACTATTTTGAATTATTTGTTTTAGAGGAACTGAGGAATAAATTGCCAAGGCAATTGATGTTTTTGCCTTACTCCTGATTACTCCTTATTATTATTATTTAATCTTTCCCTCACTTTTTACTGTAAAATAAACATGATATTTTGTCCTATATCTGCCGTGACTTACTGGTGCATACAATTAACAGGGATTTCTAAAGTCAGAAGCAGATCATTAAATTAGTTTGGTGATTTATACATGAATAAGTACTTAGATATGAGAATTGGAGGGAAGAGGGAAGGACAAATTTTCCAAGGAAATAAAGGATCCAAGCACAGATACTCTTAAAAGGATAAGATAAAAAATTGTTTTTAGTTAACGGTTTATTAATGTTTAGTTTTAAATCACCAGAACCACTCTTCGGAAATAAGTATCTCACTAATACAATGTACACAATGTCAAACTCTGATATTCCTTCCATAATAGGGGTTGCATAGATCAAAAACACAAGAGTAAATAGTTTGCAGTGTGCTTAAAAAATGGAAGTATATGTCTTAAGTTACAGGAAGGCAATCAAATGTTTGGTGGTGCTTCTCTTTACACTGAGGAAAAAAATTGGATAAAGTATTTGATTGGCCTACTTTTACAAAATAGCATTTTAGCTAGTGATGTTCTCAGTGTAGGCACGATTACATCGTCTCCCCATTATTAGTAAACTAAGAGAGTATTTAAAGGATAAATGTTTCTCATTCTTTTGAGAGTAAAATAAAAAGAGTTCTCATGCTTTCTTGAGAAAAGCCTAAGAATAAATGCATTCAGGAAAATACATCTAGTGACAGAAGAAATGTTCCATGTTGATATTATTACCTTGATGAGGAAATAAAAAGTAAAGGACAAACTCAGTTTACTTTTAATGCTTTATATCTGAGGTAAGTAGAAAAGTGTATTCTAGTTGTCTGGATCTTCACCCTTCTCTAAACATATTCTCTTGTTTCATATCTCCAGATCTTTGTGCTATCTTTTTTATCATATATTAAATATTTTTCAACATTATTGTGCATTAATTCAGTCATTTATATATAAATATGTTAATTTTGCACATATTAATTTTTTGTATTATAGGCTGGAATAAAATTCTGTAGTTATAGAATATATCAACTTTTTGAAAATCCCTCCCCTTTCATAAAGTCAATTCAAATTAAGGAACTTCTCACACATTGACAAAACTAATAATTGATATCACATTGCCTTGTTCGTATTAATCTATATGAAGTCTATGGGAAGGTCAAATTGCATCTGTTTCATCATTTATCCTGTAGTATATATTAAAGTTATTTGTTCTAATAGGTACTTAAAAGATATACATCTTAAATAGAATTGCAGACTCAAAAATATCAGATACATCTGGGTATATCATGTGTGTCATGTTTGACCTTAGAACTCTGTAACTGACTGTAATCCTTAATTGAACAGTCAAGTACTGGTAATTTAAAGGGTGCAAATTTGGTTAGAGGCATTTAGGAACATATCAAAATTAACCTCACTGCTATGTGTAACAAACAAATAAAAACATTCAAAAAATAAAGACTTAAAAACATTATTAGAATTGCAGTAAAGCTAATGGTATTTTATGTATCATATTGGAGACTACATTTCTGTAAAAGTCTGAATTCATCAAAGTACATTTTGTCAACTGCATACTTCAGGCCCTTCTGTCACCTGCTAAAGAGTTAATGCTTAACCTCAGGATATAAACACAGTTCCTTATTTGTTGAAGTGGTGACTTCTTCATCAAAGATAGCCTTTGCATTGCAACTAATTAATTTACTGAGAAAAAATATGGCTTTTACTAATTTATTTATTTTTGAAAATTTTATGGGTGAATAACTATATTACTGGTTCCCAATGTTTACCTTAAATTAGAGTAGTTAAGGGAAGTTTTATTTTAAAATGGGCTATTTAATCTCCATTGAAAATATGAATCTATATTACCATTTTCAGGTCATTTATTTGAGGCACAGCAATCAAAAGTTGACAGGTAGATATAGAAGATGTAGTGAGTATTGATGAGCATTGTTTTTGGCCTATCCAACATTTATTTCCTTCACTCGGTAATTGCACCTGCATTTTATTTTCAGGATCTTCCATTCTAAGTCAATGCATTTAGTTATTCCTGACTTCCTTCTGATTTATATGCATCCTAAGCATGATTTAACAGCTGCATTTGTGGTAGGCATAGTGATTCATTCAGAATCAGACTGTACCTAAGAACTCAGCATAGTCAAAGTCCTCTGTGAGATGTTTTTGTAGCCCCTTGAAAAAAGCACTCTGGATCTAGTGATTGGTAAATTATAATTGAATAAAATTTGTTGACACTATGTGC